>NC_136266.1:167317606-167577606 GCF_964187855.1 Myxine glutinosa | reverse complement strand
AGACAAGGGATTTACATTTCAGTGCAAGTCCAAGCCCAGTACAATTATCGGGATTGAAGTGTTTTGTAATCAAATAAATAAATCTGAAATCAAACATTTCTAAATTTCAATATTGATAAAGAGTTTGTGTTATTAATAAATATTTACTGCTCTCATGGTTTGTGATCCTGTCTTTTTTGGAGATATCGACATTTCAAATAATAAAGAGCAATCAGAGATTGCAGACCCTTGCCAGTACTTTTTTTGTGTGGCGTGTGCAGACATAGTCCTGTTCCGAGCTTTCTAGACGTGTGCATGTTATGGTGGTTGAGATGCGGTGTCTGCTGCTCCGACGAGAGATCAAGACACTGCACTGAGAATAAACAGTTAGTTTAATATTGTGGAGTATAAAAACACATGTGGGATTTCCAACCGGCACGAATGAAACCAGTAGAGAACTCAACTCAATTCCCAGCGCACTACTCTTAAAAAAGGCAGGTGAGAGATAACAAATCTCCACTGAACAAATGCCCTAATCATATGCGTCATAGCATTTCACTAGGTGCATTAGTTCACTGGGAGGTTACAGAAAGTTTAAAGTCGTTAGAAATGATAAGAGAGAAATTATACGAAAGCCAGCTGCTTCAAGAATTTTTGTCCGATGCGCGAGGAAAGATAAAGAGTGAAAATAAAGATAGTAAAGATAGTAAAAAGCTAGTAAAGGTGAGGGAGAGTAAACAAGTCTTTTAGCTTGGTCCAAGAATGTGTTCTGGTTACTTTCGATATTTAACTTTTACATGGCGTGCAGGCAGCCAGAGATTCAAGGGAGGATTAGCATTTAAACAATGGGCCCAAGTGTTTGCCCTTAGGGAGTCACCTAGTGTGCAGGCAAAAAAGAGAATCGAGGGAGAAACATAATTCCACATGTGCGAAAAATATATATACGTCTTTATATCAGTCTGGTGTGATTTTATAGTTCACAATACAGACTCCGACAATCCCTTCTCTTGTTCAGATATTAATTAATTTTTAATATCTAAGAACAACAATGTTTATGAAACTTTATTAACTCTTCAATCCGCAACGAGATTGGCTGGTTCAACAAAGATGTGCCCTGCTGGAGGGCCTACCACCTCCCCCGCAGTACCGGCTCCCTCCGCCTCCCACAACCGCAATCCTTGCTGATCTTCCAGTTAATTGAGCTCCATTTTCATGAGATCTTGAATGTGTTGTTCCTCTGGGGAGAACATGAGATCATTAATTTCTTGCAACATTCGCTCTTGTTTGGCATACAAGGCGTGAAAATCAAAAGATAAGAGAGAAACGCCACTAGTGTCGGGATCATCCATGAATGTGGATTCCTCGGAATCCAGAGTGACGGGTGGATCATCCAGTTCCCCGTCCCCATATTCGCTCTTGTCCATCTCCAGTTGGGCCATTTGCGCTGAAGAGCTGGAAAAGAATCTCTCCAAGCACATCCGAAGAAGATGCTTCATTATAAACACAGCAAACACCAGTCCTACTATTATGGTGAAACCTCACAGAACCCCCAAAAACCCTGCTGAACCATCCTGAAAACCAATTTCTTATGCCCAAATATTCCCAATGCTTTTTCCCATCCATGTCCAAAAAATGTAGTCTGTCTGTCCCCGCCCCACATTGCCCTACGGACCCTTCTCTGAGTGCGCTTGAGGCTATCTAATAAAAGGACTTCCGGTATCACTGAACCCAAATAGCATGTCCCCTTCCAATCATCTAGGAGATATGGGTAAGCCTTGTCCCTGCAGACAAACATGATTTCATGTGGAGAAACTAAATTATTTGAAAGACATCTCATGCCCTCTGATTTTACCCTCTTAATTAAACTGCTGAAACCCCTCAGATCTTTGAGGACCCTTTAATTCCCCCAAGATCCCCGAATGCACCGAAATACCCTTAAAGACCCAAAAGACCCTGAAGCCGCAAAACACCGTGAAGATCCAAAAGACCCCTAATATACAAAAGGCCCTGAATACCCAAAACACCCTGAATACCCCAAATAATTTTGCAGTAACCTAAAAATACAACAAAATGGTCAAAGATGCCTATCCCTGTGAGATGACGTGTGGTGGCTGAAGCTTTTTTCCCAATCCAACCCATCCTCTTGGTTCTGGGCGACACTTGGCCTCAATCTGTATCAGGCTTGGGTTCTATCGAGGGACATTTACAACATTGTTAGTGCAGGTGGACCTTCCCAAATCTATCCCACTTTGATCTTTATTCATGAAACCCAAGTTCATTCCCCCGTTGCTGGCCATACATCTTGTTTCAGTAGCGCTTCACTATGTACTAGCGGTGTCTCTATCATGACGAGCAGCAACATTTGTGTGCTGGTGTGTTGTGCTGGTGTTGGTTGTGCTGGTGTGTTGTTCTGGTGGTGTGCAACATGTTGTACCTCTGGAGATCTCCGTTGCTGAAATAATAAAAACTTCAGGACAACAGCCTCCATTAGAATTGTCAAGCATATAATAAACAACAACAGTATTTCAATGATCATTCCTAAGGCCAATAGTGACCATTGCATTATTTTAACTCCCCATTGGCAAAATATATACTGGCAAACCAATGACCCACACTCTATGATTCTGAAAAACTTTATGATTCGCGGTTCCTAACCTTTTCTTTGGATACCGAGTGAGGTCCGAGCCACCTGGGGTGTAGTGTGGTGCTCCGTTTCCAATTCTTCACCACCACCCAGTCACCTGGTTGGTCAGGATTGGCACTGCTCTGTAGCTGGTTCGGGCATTGCTTCTTTAACCTGTGTGTGTAAACCTTTTACAACTTTTGTTGAGGCTTTACAAAATTCCAGTGGCATTCCATCCATAAAGTGTATGTCCATTTCATATTCCCCAAACTAGCCCTGGGATCAATAACTAAATAACTAAGTAAGTAAATATCAATAACTGCAACGATTACATGTCAATATTACATCCCTAATATACAAATATTATTTTATTTTATTTATTATTATTTATTGTTATTATTATTTATTATTATTTTATTTATTTTTATTTATTTTATTTATTTATATATTAATTAATTTATTTATTTTATTATTAATATTATATTATTTTTATACATGACAGACAAACAGACACGGAATGTCTTTTCACATGACATCACATTCACACTGGACAGAGGATTCACATTCACACTGGTCTGGACAGAGGGTGGGATCATTATTATTTAATCATTATACTTTATTAATCTGGATACCCTTGTTTAGGGAAGAAGAAGCTCCACATTTCCAGCCATGCATCCCGAAACATCTCTCAGACACCAAAATTGTGTCAGACCCCCGACCTTGTCAGTCAGGCCACAGACCACAGGCCACAGACCTTGACAGACATTGTCAGTTTCAGACACCACACCACAGGATATATATTCTATTTAAAAGCTTACAAAAACCTCCTACCTACTCTATAACACTGTTGTGACCCCCAAAAATGCTCTACGACCCGCCTGGCAGAGCCTGGCAGACTGGAACTCTAACCACTCTCACCTCTAATCCTCTATCTTTACCTTGATATTGTACACCTATTGTATAAAGCTTCCCTTCCTAATATCACTTGGTTGTGACTTTTGGTGGTCATCACTTGATATACCCGCAAGATATTACTGAAAAATCAAGCTTCATTTATAAAATTTCCTTGCCTCTAATTTTACATTACCCAATCAATGATGTAACCAGCCGTCACACAATGCCTACCCCTGGCAAATTTCGTACGAATCCGTCCACACCTTCCTGAGACGTCCTGCCCACAGATAGACAGACAGACAGACAAACAGCCAGACAAAGGGGCTCGCTTGGATTTGAATCTTAACCCCATGATAAACTGTCATCCCTCGGATAGACGTTAAAACCGGCATCTCGTCTTCGTTGGTATCCGTCAAAGAGCCCACGTCATCCCTCTTAAAGGGAAGGTGAGCTACCTCCGGCGCCCTGGTACAGATTGCAACTTTCTGCCATAATTCTGCCGTTTCTGGTACAAATGTGTGGATGACAACAGAAGACACTGCATCACCGGCACAGCTCCATTCTTACCATCGTAATTTTACCTTAGATTTCCTCCGTTCACAAATTACGTACACAATTTCAGTTTCAACCAACAAAAATTCCTTTTGTCCCGATTTGGACCCCTGAATGTCGTTAAATTAACATCCAGTGCGTTGACCCAGCCTATCATCTTTTCAATTAACTCAGACTTTTACTCCCATGCTAAATCTGTGGGGATATAATATTATATACACGTTTTAAAAACCCGTATACACACGCTCTCCATACAGGCTCACTCTAGCCTGCCATTTTCCACAAGCAGACTGAATGGACATTGAATCTCAATAAAAATCCAAACTGACACCATCTATTTCTTCGCCCCAAATTTACTCAATTAAATTTTTACTTTTACATCATTCCATAACATCATACAATATCATTCCATCATGCCCAATTTGGTCAGAATCTCATCAATAGTTCGCAAATTATCGCAACAACAGGATATCTGATCCTTGAACTCTGACCCAAAAATGCAATCAATGACATCCCACGTGACGTAACATCATCATTAGGGTGAGCTGCCTCAGAGATATACTCGTCCAATACACACATACAATACACAAGTAGCCAGTACACATCGACATTGCATAATTTATGCAGGCAATACACGAAGTCCTGGATTTGGGGATGGAGTTAGGGAGGGAAATAATCCAGAGGGCATTTGCATCCAAATTCTGGGAAGCAATTGTACTCCAGGAAGCATTTTCATTCCAGAAAACATTTTACATGAACAGTAGACCACAGGTAGGTCATGGGACAAATCGGTCGAACAAAGTCGAAATCGGTGGAACAAATCTCCATGTACAGCTTTCTCTGGACCTTATATTCACAATTTAAGAAAGTCACTGAAGTGTGTGTGTGTGTGTGTGTGTGTGTGTGTGTGTGTGTGTGTGTGTGTGTGTGTGTGTGTCCGTTGTCTCCGTCCCTGTTGTTTGTGTCCTTTATGACGTCACTAAAAACAGAAAGTTTCCTGTTTGGAATTACTTGCAACTTTGTTTTGACTGCCAGACAGAAAGACAGACTAAAAAAATTACCTTACTCCGTGCACATGCACACTTCGGACGAGATTCCGTACAATTTGCCAAATTCAGAGCCAAAGTACTGCTAAACTGAAGGTTCATGTTCCGATTCATGTTCTACAGTGTTAAAAATATATAATTCAATTGAAATTCAGTAATTGCTCGTGGACCAGTTGCTTTAACTCACTTTTCACTTCATGTGTGGGGTAAGAAGAATGACTGCACTGTGGTCACAACCTTGGACAAAATCCTGCAACGTGCCAATTGGGAAACGTGCATTTGAAGAACTCTTAAAATATGAACAGCGTGATTGGGAAACACACATTTAATGTGTTATTAAATCATTGACTCGACACCTCTCATCTACGTCAGCCTCCGGCACTGTTATATCAGAATGAGCCGATTTGTCACTCGTTCCACGAATTGTTTATCCCCAGTTGATGGTGGGCCGTTAAAAATTACGTAACAATATTTTTTCGGGAGGTGAATAGCATGCATCCCGACTGGCTTGAAAAAGCCTCATTAATTATTTTTATTCGACATTGATCGGATTTTGTGGGGTCCTTCATCGTGAATAACACTCGACCCAAACAAACCCAATGTGTTTAAGATGAATCTATGGGCCTATTCGCCATTGCAGATTGGGTCGGTGGTTTCTCTGTCTTCTATCACCTACTTTCGGGTTTTGCACCCTCTGCTATTTCCATGCTTTTCCCCTCCCATACCCCTTCCCCCCCCGCCCCCCCCCTCCCTCCACAGGTTTCGGCAGGGCGCACATGGTCCACCATCAACACCCTTCTGGTGAAACCCCCAAAATCATTCTCAATCTCATTCTTCCCTCCAGGTCTTCACTACCATATCAGATCATCCCCCGTCCAATAACCGTTATATTTTCTACCCGTTAACTCCCCCACCCCAAAGCCCACCTCCTTCCAAACTCCAGTTTTTCCTTCCTGAGTTTTTGCCTCTGCATCCATCTTATATACCCCATACATCGTAACCTACCTCTCTTTCCTTCCCACATCTTTTTTTTTTCCCAAGTCGCCCTCAATTTGTCCTTCAACCCTGATGGTGTTCTCTTCCTCTTTCTACTATTCCTTTTAGTCTGTTGCATCCTGATCCATTCAGTGTTCTGGCTCTTCCACGAGCCATGGCCTTCTATGCAAAAAAGCTCAATCTTCGTCGGGGTATGGATAACCAGGAAAAAATATATTAAACCACAGCAGCTTCAACAGTATGTCATTTTTTAGCAGAAACGTTTGAGGCAGAAATAAATGGGCATGCAGTTGCGAAAATGAATGAATGTGAAATTGGGACATTGATGAAGAAAATTCAATCTTTTTTATAAGAAAATGGGAACGTATTGATTTAAGAAAGCAAGGAACATGGATGAGAGGATGTAAATAACTTTTTGCTTTGCGAGCCTTTTGCTCCACTCTCCGCAGACCTGGACAAAATCACAGACTGGTCAAACAAGTGGAACATGTCTTCCAATCCTGACAAATCTCACACTCTCACTATGTCTCTCCGAAAAGACCGACTGGACAACCCTCCCATCTACTTTCTCAACAATCCTCTCCAAGAAGTTCTGTCACTCAAGCTTTTGGGTCTCATTATCTGCCATGATCTTTCCTGGGAAAACCACATTTCCAAGCTGGCCTCCAAAGCGAGTTGCTGACTGGGCATCCTCCGTCGTGTGAAGTCCTTTCTGGGCACTTCTGAGCTCCTCACCACATTCGAAGCTTTCATCTGCAGCTTGATGGAATACTGCTCTCCATTCTGGGCTGGTGCTCCTGCCTCACACCTAGCTCGTCTTCACGCTGTAGAAACCAAAGCTTTCAGAATCATCGGAATCCCCCGCGATCAAACTGATTCTGAGGGCATCTCACCCTCTCACTGCAGGCAGGTAGGTGGTCTTTCTGTCTTCTGCCGACTCCTCTCTCGCCTAGCTCCCCCAGCTCTGTCTGTGCTCTGTCCCCCAAATATTCCTTCAGGTCGCACAAGATCTGCCAGCAACCCTCTTCTGGTGAAACTTCCAAAATCAAGACTCTCTGCTCACCTTCACTCTTTCATTTCTCTTTTCTCCCGCCTCTGGAACAAACTCCCTCACTCTCTTCAATCCCACTCCTCCCTCCAGGTCCTTAAAACAGCTGTCCACCACCATCTCTTATCTTCCCCCCATCCAAAACCTTGATCTTTTCTACCCCCATTAATTCACCCCAGATCCACCTTTTTGAAATACTGACTTCTTTCCTGGAAGTTGTGTCCATTTGTTTTATACCTCTCCCACCCCCCACCCCCCAAGCCCCACCATTCCCCTGCTCCCTCCCCCCAAGTCCTCTCCCTCCCACAGATCTCCCGATGTCCCTGTTCCCCACTGTTGTTGTACATGTGTGCTTCCCTCTCTCTCCCCATCTTGTTTCACACTCCCTTTATTAAATGTTTTATGTGTCCGTTGATGTTTTTGTGATTAATGTTAGCTCTTACACGAGCCTCGATCTTGTATACAAAATACAGACTTGGCATTTAATATGGAATATTTTTTTTGTGGGGGTGAACTTACTTTTCGAGATGACTTAGAACCAAAAGTTCATTGGAATGATGTTGAAATTATTCTAGATTTTGTTAATGTGACCTTTAAAAGAAACAAAAACCACATTTGACATTTCGAAGCAAATTAATTGATCCTTGAAAGTGATGTAAACTGATATCGAACTCAATTCACGGACAGTACTGTGTTAAACTTCTGCACGTTTTACAGAAGTATCGCTTTATTTTGCACATTAGCCAAAAAAATTTTCAACAAAAACAAAAGCTAAATGATGACTGGGATTACGGACAGTAAAATTACAGTTCAGTACTTCGTGTAACCCCCATGAGCATTCAGGAGAGCACGTATACGTCGAGGCATGCTGTTCACGAGATTTGCCAAGGTTTGGACAGGAATCGCTTACCATGCAGTGACAATAGTCTGCTGCAATTCACGCACAGAGGTGGGCTGCTGGTCCAAGTTGTCGATTTGATGCGTTAATTCTGCCCACAAGTTCTCCATAGGATTCATGTCCGGGGACATGGCAGGCCACTCCATATGCTCTACACCACGGTCAGCAAGAAAGTGTTGGATCTTGCGAGCACGATGAGGCCGTGCATTGTCATCTTGGAATCAAAGTTTCCTCGAAAGGCTGCACGAGCAAATGGAAGCAATGTTTCTTCCAGAATGACCCTGTACTTGAACTGGTTCAGGTTTCCATTCAGAACAACCAGGTCAGTTTTGCCCCCGGCATGAAAAGCGGCCCAAACGGTCACCCCACCACCTCCAGCTTGGACTCTTGGCACTATACAAACTTCGTTGTGGGCTTCCTGCACTTGCCTGCGCACTCGGACGCGGCCATCTTGACAATAGACCAGAAATCTAGACTCGTCACTGAAGGTCACGTGATTCCAGTGTCGTGGCTGCCATTGACGGTGCTCTCTGGCCCACTGCAATCGGTGCTGGCTGTGTTGTCTGGTCAAGCGTGGCTTTCTCAGGGGACGCCTGGCATGATAGCCTGCTTGAACCAGTCGTTGGTTGACTAGCCTTCTGGATACAGGCACATTTGTCAGTTGCTGCCACTCAGCCCTAAGCCAATTAGCTGACTTGGTTTGGCCATTGCAGACTAACCGGTGCAGCTGGCGATCATCTCTCCTTGTGGTTCTACGTGGATGTCCTGGCCTCGGTATTGGAGTAGGGACACCCCTCTGAGCATTTCGTTTCAGGATCTTTGACACCTGACCTTGAGTGATGCCATACTGCCGAGCAAAGCACGCTGTTTCATGCCAGAATTTCGTAAAACCACCACTCCATGACAAACAGCATTGACAAGTTGACGGACCATCTCCAGAGGAAGTGGCAATAACTTTTGTAGATGTGCAGCAGTTGTTTTCCACTTATACAGAAAGCAACAACCCTTATATACCCGATTGTGAAGCCAATCGTCAAATGTACCTGTCCTTACATTTTGTCACGCCACCTGTGATATAATCCTGTTATTGACTTCTTGCTGCGAAAGACAATCAGTGACATGGTTCTTTCAACAAAGACATCACCGAAGGGTAAAAGAAACTCACCAGATTGATATACTGAGTTCAGAAAGTAAACCCAAGTCAAGAAAAAAAAAAAATCCATATTCAATGCCAAGTCTGTATATATATACTAGCCAAAATCACCCGGCATTGCCTGGGTTCTTTTTGAATGAATTTACTACTATAATTCAGCTTTTGCTCGCGGCAGTAGAAGATTGACTAGTATAATTCAGCTCGGCTTTGAATTGCGAAATGGGCCCAGCCCGGCCGATGCGGCCTCAACTGGCCTCGCCACCTAGCCTATAACCTTCCCGGGGCCCATACAGACATTTTTGGTTCTTTTTGAATGAATTTACTACTATAATTCAGCTTTTACTTGCGGCCGTAGAACATTGACTACTATAATTCAGCTCGGCTTTGAATTGCGAAATGGGCCCAGCCCGGCCGATGCGGCCTCAACTGGCCTCGCCACCTAGCCTATAACCTTTCTGGGTCCCGTCCCGACATTTTTGGTTATTTTTGAATGAATTTACTACTATAATTCAGCTTTTACTCGCGGCCGTAGAACATTGACTACTATAATTCAGCTCGGCTTCTAATTGTGAAATGGGCCCAGCCCGGCCTCGCCACCTAGCCTATAACCTTCCCGGGGCCCGTCCCGACATTTTTTGTTTTAGAGGTTTCCTACTATCTTTCACCGTTAAGGAGATTAGCGTGTGCAGACAAACAAACAAACAAAAACTTTCTTTTATATATCTATAGATAGAAGAAGATGTATATATATATATATATATATATATATATATATATATATATATATATATACAGTGAAACCTTGACTTACGAGTTTAATTCGTTCTGTGACCGAGCTCGTAACTCAATTTGCTCGTTTCTCAAATTAAATTTCCCCATTAAAATGAATTGAAATGCTATTAATCCGTTCCAGCCCCCCAAAAACCACACCAATTTTTTTTGTTACGTGTTTATAAATAAGAAAAATGTACTTTATAAATAACAAATAATGTATAAACAAGCACGACCTCGTATATACTGTACATAATAAAAGAGAATGTAAAGAAATAAACTGGTTTTATTAAGTGGTCTACCTTGAAGATCAGACGAAGATGCTGGCGGAGGTGGAGGAGATAACTTTTGCCTTTTTCGCCACACTTTCCTCGCTTTCACTTGCAGGGCGTTTCAATAAAAACCTGTCCAAGGAGGTTTGTTTCTTCCTCCCTTTCAAAATGTTTCGAAAATGAGTGAGGCAAGTGTCGTTACACAGCGCCAACGCACGACCTGTTGCAACTTTTTCAGGGTGTTTCTTTTCAATAAACTCTGAAATTTTCTCCCACATTCCCAACATTTCCTTAATCTCACTTGTAGCGATAACCACCTCCGCCTCTGACTCCTCCGCGTTAATTTCCTGCAAAACCTCCGTATTCTGCTGCTGCTGTAGCTCCTTTAATTCATCCGTTGTCAGTTCCTCGTTGTGCTTCTCGACGAGGTCGTTAACGTCTTCTTCATTCACTTGCAGGCCCATGGACTTTCCGAGGGACACAATCTCCTCCACCACTAACACTGCAGGTTCGAATCCTTCGAAGTCCCTTTCGGACACAACCTCAAGCCACAGCTTCTTCCATGCAGAGTTTAAGGTCCTCCTTGTAACACCCTGCCAGGCCATGTCGATAATTCTGAGGCAGGTCATGATATTGTAGTGATCCTTCCAGAACTCTCGAAGGGTGAGGTTTGTGCTCTCCGTAACCTCAAGGCAGCGCTGGAACAGGTGCTTGGTGAAGAGCTTTTTGAAATTTGAAATCACCTGCTGGTCCATGGGCTGCAGGATAGGGGTGGTGTTGGCTGGAAGGTAGAGGACCTTAATAAACTTAAATTCTTCAAGGATGTCGTCTTCGAGGTTTGGTAGGTGTGCGGGAGCATTGTCAAGGACAAGAAGGGCTTGCAGGGGTAGGTTATTTTCCAAAAGGTACTTTTTGATGGCAGGACCAAAGACCAGGTTTAACCACTCCACAAAGAACTGCCTGGTGACCCACGCCTTTGCGTTTGCTCTCCACATAACCTGCAGTTTTTCTTTAAGTATCTTATGAGACTTAAAGGCTCTGGGGTTTTCAGAGTGATATACGAGTAGCGGAATCTTGCAGTCACCACTCGCATTCGCGCACAGTGCAAGGGTTAACCTATCCTTCATGGGTTTGTGGCCTGGCATGCTCTTCTCCTCTGCCGTTATATACATCCTCCTCGGCATCTTTTTCCAGAAGAGCCCTGTCTCATCACAGTTGAAGATTTGCTGGGGGATGTATCCTTCAGGTTCTATCAGTTCGGCAAAAGTTATAATAAAATCTTCAGCTGCCTTCACATCCGAGCTTGCTGCCTCACCATGCCTGATGATGGAGTGAATGCCGGTCCTCTTCTTAAAATTATCAAACCATCCCCGACTGGCTTTGAATGACTCTTCCGATGCCTCGTCCGTTGATGTTCCCGCCGTCTGCTGCACCAAATCCCCGTAAATGTCTCGTGCCTTCTCACAGATGATGCTCTCGGTCACGGTATCTCCTGCGAGCTGCTTCTCCGTCAACCACACAAACAACAACTTCTCCATCTCTTCATGGACAGAGGTCCGGAGCTTTGAAATAATCTTAACGCCCTTGACTGGCGTTATAGCCTTTATCGACTCCTTCTGCTTCAAAATCGTACATATCGTAGAAGTACTAGGATCGTACTGCCTCGCCAAGTCGACAACACGCACACCTCGCTCATGTTTTTCGACGATTACGTGTTTTATATCCAAGCACATCATCCTTTTCTTCTTCTCAGCACTGCCCTTGGCACTCAATTTCTTAGGACCCATGGTTAAAACTAAGAAATTTTCCAAAATAAACAAAATTCGAAAACAAAGCAACAGCAATACGGCAGAGATGCTTGCACGGCAAGATAACCACGTGAACTGAACGCTCGCTGGGCCACCTAGTGGCGGGTGGCGTAAGCTCACTCGCTCGTAACTCAGATCTCAGCTCGCATCACAAAGCAAAAAATCGACCGAGCGACGGCTCGTATCTTGGAAAACTCGTAAGTTGGTGCACTCATAAGTCAAGGTTTCACTGTATATATATTGTTACGGACACGGCTTAGATGTTATGATGGGCCGAGCGGAATGGCCGCCGTGTTCGCAAAGTTTACCCGATTCCACCCGACGTTGACCCAACTCGCGCTATGCTAAATCAATGAAGGAAAGGACACAACGGCTGGGATAAATGAAACGACACAAGGGGTACAGTTCTCAAGACCTCCGGAGGAGGATATAATTGGTGGTGGAAAAGAAGGGTAGATTACAAGGTAATGAGGGAAAGCACAGAAAAGATGGGCACTTAGACACAGTCTTATCTTATCCCCGACAGACCACAGACAAACGGGACAAGACTGACTTACACAGGGATTGATGGCAGGGAAGGACAGGCAGTCGATAGCACAAGGTGCACCTTGGCTCAGGGACAGGATACAGCACGGTCCAGTAGATGCAGGGAGGTATTGCAGCGCTCGGAGGTGGCGTCTCTCTCTTTCCAAGCTGAGCGCGCATCTGACGTCACCTCCCTCTTCCTGCGCATGCTCAGCGGGGAGTGACACACCCTCGGCTCGTTGGCTCCGCCCCAGATGGGATTGGTCCGCCGCTTCTATTGGGTGCGGGGGGTTACCGGGCTCCGCCCTTGATGAGGAGCTGACAGCGAGCCCCTACGTGGTAACCCCGTCGAGCACATGTTCAATGGCGGCTCACCAAGCCGGAGTGAGGACGCGCACTCCCCGCGCCGCCGCCGCTGTTGTTGTTGTTGTTGTTGTACCATGAGGAAGAGCTGCGGGGAGGTATTGGGAGGTCCTAAACTTCCTAACGGTGCCATACAATCACATTCTGGTGCAACGAAGAGTCAGAATTAATGGAAACGAGTCCTTAACTGACATAGACTAAGAATAACTAGCAAGATGTCCTATAGTTGTCTACGTGAGATGCGGTGGACCTGGATGCGACATTTAATGGGGGAAGTAGGGGGAGGTCGGGTCTACAGAGTGTTGTTTACAGAAAATGGGACTAGGGAATGGGGGATTGGGGATAGTTGGGAAGGATGAGGAAATAGGGGAATATTTACAAGCGGATATGGATGGATGTAAATCCCATATCCGCAACATTGCACCCTTCTCTACCTCGGGGCGTCCCGACCCGATAAATTTTTACCTACGTTAGTGTGGCACTCAGATGTAGTTCCCTCTACTATTAACTCAACCCTGAGTGCGACAGTTTTACAGATGTTCACAAATGAGTAAATATGTCCCCCTGCGACGTTGCACCCTTCTCCTAACAGAAACACACCCACAGGATAACCGAATCACGGAAAGAATCCTCAAACTAAACATACAGCCGGTAGGGAGCATCATTTTTACAACACTACACTGATATTTACACTACGATCCAGGACCTGTTCTTTGAGGAACACATGCAGATGTTATGCATAGAGAGAGCACGCATGCCAGCATCGATACACCAACCCACGAGTGCCCTGTGGCCCTACGGCCTTTAATAATGTGCAGAGCACCCCATCCAAGCACCAAAAGCACCACCCCATACACACAGTCAGCACCATCCGGTGCACCAATAACGTGTTCAGTAAAAACAAAAGCACAATCAAGTGTCCATGGTCACCGGTGGTGTCGCAGCCGGCCGATGTTCTGCCGCTGGTCTTGCCTTCCTGGAGCACTTGGCCTTCTGGCTGCTTTAAAAATAAAGAAAGGCGCCAACCGCGTCCATTTCTGAATTGTGGCCGTCAGGGGGGCCAACTATAAGTGGTTCACCTGTATGGCATAGGTGCCACGTTGACCCAGAGGTCCATCCACGGGTGGTGCTTGCCCGCAAAAGAACTGCGGTCCATGGTGGGCGGCCACAAAAATTGCGGTCCATATGGTGTATCGATCCAGGCAGCAAGCAGCGAAAGTACAGGCCCACAACTGCGGAGCCAGCACCTCTCTCTCCTCTCTCTCTGCCCCAAAGCCAGATCCTCGGAGGTGGGAGACAAAAGAAAACAAGTGAGTAAGGTGGTAAGGGCGCAAAAGTGCACGCAATATTAGGTAATGCACACTAGGGGCACATGGGAACCAGGTGAGACAGGTACGTTCCTACCGTATGCCCCCCCCCCCCCACCAGGTAACCTACATTGCCCCTCCCTTACCCCTTACTGTATCCACAAAACACAACACTACCCATAAACATCTACTTTACACATCAACAAACGTCCCTACTGTCTTCCCCGTTCCTCCCATAAACCAAATTCGTCTTCTCTCCCTCCTAACCAATCAAATTTGCCATTTCCAACTCTCATCAAAATTTGCCATCTCCAACTCAACATCAAAATTTGCCATCACCAATTCATCATCAGTCCCTCCTAGGGAGGGGGAGATGGAATCACCCCAATGTCTCATCCACGTCGTGATGCGTCTCACAAATCCACACAGCAATTCTCCCTTCCTGCAACACAGAACAAAGGAACACAGGTGTGGAGTCATCATCATCACCTCAGGTAAGTGGCTGCGTATGGTGCGACAGGTTCATCAATCCTAACTATTTCCTAAATGACTTTAACAACTTTACATTACCCGGGGTCTTTCCCTGCCAATCCATTGGCCAACTTACACTATGGGTTCTAAAAACCAATTCCCATTGACCAAACTGTGGTGCTTCTCAATTTGGGGTCTCACTCCCCCGATTCATCTCCCGGTGCCCTCGCACAATTTCCGGGCTGTGACGTGTAGCTCTCCCAGCAGGTCTACCCACCTGCACACCTCCACCACTGTAGTTGCCACCCGAGCTTACCTGCTCCTCACCCTAACCTAACTAACTGGGGAAGGCCCTCTCGCACTCTCACCCCCTCAGTGCCCTCTCTGGCACGGGCTGCCCGATCCACACCCGGGATCCTCAGGCACCCACTGACACTAACGGCTCCCAGAGCCCACCTGCGGCCTCACCTGGCCGACATCCTCACAGTGGTGGAGTGCCCAAACCAACTACACACACTAACAGGCTACACGCCCAGCCATTTCCACAACACTAATGCACCCATCCACAATACCATTCTGCAACCGCACCACAAATGCCAATATCCAACCACAATTTACCTATACCCTCTACCTAACACTTACACTACCCGCCCCGGGTACTCGTGAAAGGGGTCCACTCTTCCCCCATCCACACCTTTGCACCATGCACACCACTCCGTACCACTTACTCCAACTCTCTCCACACCACTCATTCCAATACTCCATGTATTCCACACACCTGTACTTGCACACCTGTGCTCTCACACCTGGTGCCACCTGCACCCTTCTCTCCCCAAGCGCATTCGCGCTGATCCACAACACTCACTACTCATACACTGCTCCACACACCTGTCCAGTTCTCACACAGCATCATCTCATCTAACTACTCCCCTCTGAAGCTTGCGCTTCCAGTCGTCCCTTTAAACTATTGCGCTCCCACGTCATTATCATCCACACTAAACTACCTGCGTCCCCACTACAGGTATCAGTCACTAACTAATCTTAACGTTACCTAATGTCATCTTCGCTAGATCCCTACACACAATATAACCTAACCCACCCGGGCTAGTTTTCACTGCCATAAACCCCATAAACTATTGCGCATTTGCCCCACACATGGGAAGGGTGGCAGGGATGCCACCCTTACCCACCGGGCCCATCGCTCATCAATCCCCCAGTCCTCTGGCACTAATAAGCCCCCCTTATTCAGAGGTACTGGGTCCCGCCTCGGCATCTAAAGCCGAGGCAATCCACGGGGGCGCCTGCTCGCCGGTGTAAGGCCTTCTAGTTTCCCGGGGTCTGGCGGGGGGGTGTCTGGGGTCGGCTAACCCGCTCCCCCCTGGGCGGAGTTGAGGACCCCAATCGCCGGGGATCATCCCGGCGCGTGGCTCGACAGTGCCGCGCCAGGTGACCAAGACGGTTGCAGGTATAGCACCTCACCTGATAAGGTGCTTGTCTCCGGAATTCCAAATTTCCCCCCCTGAAGGTCCGAATTGGATTACCCGCTCGTGGTCCACCGCGGGCCACTTCCGGGGCCGCCTGCCATGGTCCAGGTTCCGCCAGGCGCTGGTCCACCAGCCTCCGGACCATGCCCGCCAGGTCAGGACTCACGTCGGGGGCAGGCCCCCTGAGGGGTCCGCCCTCCATCGGGGGTCCCACCTGGTGGACCGCCATTGCGTGACGCTCGCTCCCCCGGGCCAGGGGCCTCGCTGCTTCCCAACGGGCCGCAGCGTCAGCCGCCTGGCTCAGAGTCTGCGGGCGCCACATGGCGAGCTGTTGCCGGAGCTCAATATCCGGGAGGGCCTGGATAAAATGGTCCAGCGCCAGGCTTTCCCGGGAATCCGCTGCCATGCTAGCATGTGCGATCCCCACTGCGCGGCGAATCTCGTGGGCAAGTTCCCCGATGGCTTCCTGGGGCTTGCGTTTTCGCAGCGCGAACTGAGCTTTAACAAGCTCGCTCTGCTGTTCAATGCCGAATCGATTAATTAGGGCATCGCAGAGGGCTGGCAGGGTGAGAGCACCCGGTGGTAATGCCGTCAGCACCTCCGCCGCCGCGCCGCGCAATGCGGCCACCAGGTGTACTCCACCTTCGTCCTCACCCCAACCGTTGCCCTTACACACACAGTCAAACTGCGCCAGGTACGCGCGTAGATCACTCTTGCCGTCATACGGCGCGAGTGGGACCTTGTGGGACCACCTCGTATGCGAGTCGTTGCCCGCCTGCCGGACCCCGTGCGTCGCCCCTTGCGGGGTCAGCGTGGGGCCGAACCGGCCGGGCCCCCACAGTACATTACCCCCAAGGGGCCCTCGTGCCTCCCCTGTCCCTCTAAAAACTACCCCTGTTGGTGTCGATGCATGGGTCACACTTCCGCAACCCGCTACCCATTCCATACCACCACAACCTTGCTCACCCACACCTCGCACCTCTCCCATCACCGGACCCTCTCGCTCGCACCCTCGTTCCATACCCTCCGGACCAGCCATACACCTCACTCTTGGCCTCTCACGAACATCCGGGTCTATCTCGACCCCCAAGCTTATTAAATCACCTGGCGCATCATACGCACGACCATATTGGTCACCACTTACACCGGGTCCTCTTTCTCTTCGCTTCTCCTCCATCACCTGCGAATCCCTCATCCGGTTAATGAGCACATCATCACGATCCGAACACAGACTTTGGACCAATTCTTTTACTTCCTCCTTTATCTCTTTCTTATCCTCTCTCCGTCGCTTCTTAATTTCGCTCACCCCTTCTTCCACTTCTTCTAATTTCTGCTTCACCTCCTTCATCTCCTCGTGCGCCCCCTTAAGTTCTTCCTCTAACTCCACCTTATTTTTTTCTATGTGCTCCCGCACCTCCCGCTCTTTAGCCTCCATCACCTCTCCCACCTTGTTCATTTTTCTCGTCAGGTCCTCATGTACCGTCTGACACTCTTTTTTAATTACCCCTACGTCCTTTTTCATCTCCTTCTGTGTCGATTTTAAACCCTCTATTACCGCTGTGTTCTTCTTTACCTGGTCCCCCAACTCCTTTTGTCCCACTGTCAGTTGTTCTACTCCCAGCGTCAACTCCTCTATACCACCTTGCAATTTTACAGTCCCCTTTCTCACCTCCTTCTCCATGCGCTCCTTACAGTGCCTCACCTCCTCGCGCACTCCTCCGACCTCCTCAGTCACACCTCTTCTGATCTCTTCTCCCATCACTTGCATCTCCTGCCCAGATGCCACCCTCATCTGCTCCATTTCCTCCCTGTGAGCATCCAATTTAGTTTCTACCCCCATTCTGACCCCCTCTATCTGCTGCCCCATTTTTAAACTTCCCTTTCCGCTTGGTCCCTCATGTCCCTCAATTTGCCTTCCATACTGTTTTCTAACCCCTCTAACCCCTTTTTCATCCCTTCCATTTGATTCTCTTGAGCGGCCATTCTGTTTTCTACCCCCGTTAACCCATTCTTTACCTCTTTTATCCCATTGTCTAACCCCTCACCGGTACCCCTCGCTTTGTCCCTCATTACCCCCATTTGGCCCTCCAATCGCTCACCCTGAGCATCCATCCGGTTCCCCATTACCCCCAATTGCTCACTCTGCAGTTTGAGGGACGCCTGCATTTGCGCCATAAATTGCTCCATGAGGGCCTGCATTTGGGCCATCCCTCCCACTTGTGCAGCGGTTGCGGCCGCCGTAGCTATGTGCGAGGCGCCATTTTGCGCGCCCGCAACCTCGTGCGCGAGGACGCCATTTTGCGAACCTGCCGCCCTCACTGCTTCGCTCTCCTCATGTCCCTCAATTTGGTCCTGGATCGACCCTGCCTCACTCTCCTCTACCGGAACCCAGCCGTCTTGATCTGCCATAGCGCCACTTTCAAAATTCGGGTTTTTATATTAAAACAAAACAAATTTCACCGTTATATAATTTCGAGCGCGTGAAGCGCGCTTCGGGTCCAATCTCACTCCTCGACACCAGTTGTTACGGATCGCGGTTAGATGTTACTTCGACCGAGCGGTGGTGTATTACCGCGACCTAACAGTTATTCCCCGACTAGACCCCGATTCCACTCGAACGTTGACCAAGTCGCGCTATGCTAAATCAATGAAGGAAAGGACACAACGGCTGGGATAAATGAAACGACACAAGGGGTACAGTTCTCAAGACCTCCGGAGGAGGATATAATTGGTGGTGGAAAAGAAGGGTAGATTACAAGGTAATGAGGGAAAGCACAGAAAAGATGGGCACTTAGACACAGTCTTATCTTATCCCCGACAGACCACAGACAAACGGGACAAGGCTGACTTACACAGGGATTGATGGCAGGGAAGGACAGGCAGTCGATAGCACAAGGTGCACCTTGGCTCAGGGACAGGATACAGCACGGTCCAGTAGATGCAGGGAGGTATTGCAGCGCTCGGAGGTGGCGTCTCTCTCTTTCCAAGCTGAGCGCGCATCTGACGTCACCTCCCTCTTCCTGCGCATGCTCAGCGGGGAGTGACACGCCCTCGGCTCGTTGGCTCCGCCCCAGATGGGATTGGTCCGCCGCTTCTATTGGGTGCGGGGGGTTACCGGGCTCCGCCCTTGACGAGGAGCTGACAGCGAGCCCCTACGTGGTAACCCCGTCGAGCACATGTTCAATGGCGGCTCACCAAGCCGGAGTGAGGACGCGCACTCCCCGCGCCGCCGCCGCTGTTGTTGTTGTTGTTGTTGTTGTACCATGAGGAAGAGCTGCGGGGAGGTATTGGGAGGTCCTAAACTTCCTAACGGTGCCATACAATCACATTCTGGTGCAACGAAGAGTCAGAATTAATGGAAACGAGTCCTTAACTGACATAGACTAAGAATAACTAGCAAGATGTCCTATAGTTGTCTACGTGAGATGCGGTGGACCTGGATGCGACATTTAATGGGGGAAATAGGGGGAGGTCGGGTCTACAGAGTGTTGTTTACAGAAAATGGGACTAGGGAATGGGGGATTGGGGATAGTTGGGAAGGATGAGGAAATAGGGGAATATTTACAAGCGGATATGGATGGATGTAAATCCCATATCCGCAACAATATATATATATATATTGTTACGGATCTCGGTTTCGGCACTCCCCTTACCGAGGGGGGTTTAATCCCCTCGTCTTTTAAGCTGGCCGTCCGAGTCCTGGAACTATCTCGCTCCTTTGCGGGATGAGATTGCCCAGGGTGATTGGTCAAGGATTTCCCAAATACCTTCACCAATCTCTCCGCAAAGCAGGGAAATGAGTCCCCGCTCGAACCGCGGATGTGATGGTGGATTACCGAGCAGTTTAGCAACCCGCAGCTCGAGCCGTTAACAAAGGAGTAAACCCGACTATAAAGCGTTTGGCCAAAATCGCGCCACAAGTATTCAATGGGAAGAAGGGACTAAAGCGATCGGGGGAAAGAAGAAGCCAAAGTAAGGAATAACAGATATTTATTAATTATGTACACAAAAACCCATAGAAAAGGAAAAGAAAGAAGGGCATTTACAAGGAGGAAAAAGCAGATACACAGGGCAAGCCTTAAAACAGTCTTACTTATCAACGCCCAGACAGAACAAACACAGACTCACACGAAAGGGGAATAGCAGGCAGGAATCACTGGATGGGGGGATGAGAAGGCCCAGGCAGACGATAGCGTCGAGGTCCGGCTCCAGTGGTCGACTCGCGTCGTGGCGGGAAACCCTGGCAGGCAGCGAGCGCGTGTCGTTCACTGCGAGTGGTCGTTGCATACAGCGATTGGGATGCTCCTCTCTCCCTTGCCTTCGTCTTCCAACTCTGGATCATGTCTCTCTTTCATGCCTTCTCACTGACCTTGTACCTTCTCTGTCCAACTCTCTCATGAACCTCCTCACGTGTCTCTCCGAAGCAGTCCCTTGCAGTTGCTTTTATTGCTGTCGGCCGTATCAAGCCGCGGGCTCCGAGGGCACGCATACCGGTTGGCTGACCGCGGTGCTGGTTGGCCGGTAAGGGCTGGCTCACTCCACCTTCGATGACGCGTCGACATGCCACGCCCGTGATCCGGCGGCTCCTCCCCCTTCTTCTCCGAGATGGAGCACATGGGCAATGGCGTCTGGGGCGAGCGCTGAGGCGGCTGCGGCTGGCAGAGGCGCGTACCATAATTGGTTGGAGATGGACGTCGCAAAATGAATGGAATAGGGCCTATCTTATTTGATTAATGCAACGCAGATTCAACTATTGGGAACAGGTCCTTAACTGAAACACACAATAATGAAATAACTATGAAGAGGGCCTATGGTTCGCTACGTGTTGTTCATGGACTAACTAGGGTGCGATCTTTAACCAGCCAATTGAGGGGGATATTTACAGGGGATTATTTATAAGGGGTACATTTACTAAATTTACTGGTGAAGGTTCTAAAAACCGTAACAATATATATATGAGCAAGCAATTGTTAAAAATATATAATAGAGTCTCATCAAGGGGAGATTAATTTCACTAAAATTGAAACAATGGTGTTTAACTTGTCAACAGGCAAAGAATACAAGTAACAAAAGAGCTTGAGTGTGTTGAGACAATTATTTCTGCCTCTCGGTATCCCTTTTGATAGCTCGATGTCCATTTCCCTTTTGAACGTTGCACTTTTGATGAACCCGTTGCTCCTACAGGGAATTTCTTTTTAGAGTTTTGAATTGGGAAACAATCCATTTTCCGAATCTAATTTATGGGTCTACTACAGAGGTGGAATATAGTGTACAAAAGGAGAGAACACCAGAAATGAGGTTAGGAGGAATTAGGATCAATAAGAAGCCAACAGATACGTGAAGTATATACATTTAGAATGTGGGTGAGAGGTTGGGGACGGAGTCAAAAATACCACCATTTTGTATGCTTAATATGTATATGTCTCCTTGTCAATCCATCTACTGTATAAGCTCATCAAGTTTTTTTATTTCAAAAATAAATGACCCTGACTATGTTTTCCATATAAATATCCCTTCTAGCCTTATTCTATTTGCAAATTCCAAATAACAGGTAAATCTATTGTTCTGTTCTCTGTTTGGCCTTGTTTATCAAACAGATATTCTGCTTTGCTCTTTCTGCATGTGAACATAGCTTTACCCACTACAGCATTCCCACCTCTGTCATCTATCAACTGTCGGTGGATTCCGATTCACCAATTTCTGAGAAAGATTCTTGTTTGAGCTTTTTTTGTTTTTCTTTTTTGTATCTTTTGTGCAACGGATGACACAATTTTCTTCAGCAGCAGTATTCAAATTATGGAATCTGCTTAACTTGAATCCAAACCTGACAGTTATCAACAATATAAAACATTGTCATTTCCAGCTCTGTTGCACTAAGGTATTTCTTTATTTTATTAGTTGCAAAATCGAAGATTTTAAAAGTATATTGGTCGGGTGCATTTGTTATTCTGTTTGTCTGTTTGTTTGTCTGTCACCGGCCTACAGGTCACAATTCTAAACCGATCATCATGAAACTTCACCAAGCTGTAGAGGTCGTCACAATTGAGAAGCCTATTGCTTTTGAGGTCAAAGGTCATCTGGAGGTCAAATTTCTAAAATCAGCATTTTTCATCTGATTGACTTGAAAGTAGAACAGCATTTGCAAAGTGCCTCACTGAATTGGGAAACCAACTATTTTTGAGGTCAAAAGGTCAAAGGTTAACTCAAGGTCAAACTTCTAAAATCATCATTTATCATCTGAAAAATCGTCACTTTTCATCCTATTGACCCGAGCTTTGATCAAGATCGTCAATTTTAATCTTGATGAAATGGACAATTTACTGCATCAATGGCAAGCTTTTTTGGGGGGATGGGGGGTGGATTTTGCAAGTATCGTGCTCTGCATGACTTCTTGTTTTTTTTTGTGTTTTTTTAGGTTTTTTTTTATCCTCTTTCTTTCATGCTGTCTACGTCATATCCTGCTTTGACGCTGGTGGCCTCATGGTCAGAATACTGGCATGGTATCCCAAAAAAGATAGGTCTCAAATTCAGCACGATGAAGGATTTGACTTCTTAACTTCTGGAAAGCGAAATTGTCTCAGGATAATATGTGACTTTTGAAATTACAAAATCCGTCCCAGAATGCTCGGCACAAATGAGCAGAAGCCCCTAGCAACAGCAGTTATGAGAGCAGAGAACGTACATCATGCGTGCCAAATAAGGATAGTTTTCCTAAAATGACTCACAAAACTTCTAAAACAGCGAGAATTGCTTTGTAGTACATGTCCTTACCAAAGTGATATTTTCTAAGTTCAAAAATGGCATAGCTTGAGTTGATAACTAACTCCAATTTGCATTCAGGAACAGAACAATTACGGTTACCCATCTTGAAATTGCCACTCTTTCATCTAAATGCTGAAAATTATGTCTAAAATAAGATTTGAATTAAAGATTTCATGCTAGCAATGGCAGGTTAAAAGTTCCTGGCGAGCAGAACAGAGTCACTGTAAACATACACACAGCGCATGTTTGCGCAGAAGGCCTAGTTTAGCATTTATACATCATTTTGAAAGTGAGTTGCTTTGTCACTATCAAGTTATCAATAAACAACCCAGCAAGGTCACTAATGATCTTAGGGGGAGGATGGTCTGCTTCCCCTTCTGTTGAGTGCTGCACGAGGTATGAGCAAGCATTGTCAGGAAAACTTGACGGGCTTTAAAAAATTAGATCAATGGAAAGTGATCATTTAAATTGGCAAGATTAATTATCTCGTCAACTGTTTCAGCAGAAAAACTAGATGGTATTCATAGAATACTTACCCTGCGCAGTCAACTTGTTACGAGCCAACTATTCTGTTTTTGAACCTTTTTTTTTCTTTGATCCAATATGGCTGCCAGATCACGTGAGCGATGACATCATAAATTTATATTCTCGAATATAATTGTTGCGTAGATCACGCTCAATAAATTTCAAACTGATCAGACTAAGCATTGTCCCTGTCGAATTGTGACGTCATAATTATGGCACCAATGACGTCATAGTTAACAACACCTATTCCCCATATGGAGTTATTTACAATGAGCCATGTTTCAATTTTTTCCATGCAGCGGTTTTGGAGATATAGAGGTGCAACATTTTTTGGTTTTTCCAAGATGGCGCCTGTACCACATGACCGATGACGTCATGATTATCATTAAAATATTCTAAAGGAGGAGGCGCTCCTATGGTGAAAATTTCGTGTCCATCAGACCAACAGTTGCTGAAATTTTTTTTATAATGATCTAATGGATGTGTTGTATTTGTCGAATTATGACGTCATAACGAAGGCACCGATGACATCATCATTAACATATCTTATTCCCCATGGGGAGTAGTTGACAATGGTCCAGGTCTCAATTTTTTCCATGGAGTGGTTTCAGAGATATAGAGGTGTGAATTTTTTTCCAAGATGGCGCCTGTACCATGTGACCTATGACATCATAATGATCATTAAAATATTCTACAGGAGGAGTCGCTCCTATGGTGAAAATTTAATGTCAATCAGACCAACGGTTGCCGAGAAAATGAATTTTTAAAATGCAGACATGTACGGCACACGGCACACGTACGGCACACACACGTACATAGGTGAATGCTTAACCACGCTTTTCGCTTTGCGAGCGCAGGGTAATAAGCGTTGTCACTGTTGTCATGAAAGGTTATGCAATGTATAAATACTAGTAAAAAAAATCTGTCAAAAATAATGGTTTGAACAGTTTATTCGACTGTGCAGCCTCGTGAGCGTGTCAAAGTCTGAAGCCTCGGCCTAACGTCAGGTGTGCTTTTATCTTCTTTATTTATTAGACATCATATGGATGTAAATGAACACTCGTTTTACTCTGCGTATGTTGCACATCACGTGCAGCGAATTTCACCTCCCTGCACATTGTATCTATTGTTATTTACAAAAACGCTTCTGTCCACCACCCTTGATGCTCACTTTGCAAGCCACCGTCTACAATTCCAATGGAAGACATAATTACTCTTTTATGGAAAATGTTTCTCGAGTTTGTTTTATCCTCAAAAATAGACCGTAGTGAACACACATTCGTGTTAAAAGATTGGCATTTAAAATCCACCCAGATGAAGGGGGACAGACAAACACACAAACTGAATTTGTGTTTTATATGGTGAAGTTGTTCTTAAGAATGTGGACCTGGAAACCTTTCCAAGGGTATATGATGCATTAGAATATATTTGAGATTTAGAGTTATGGTTTAGAGTTATACTTTAGGCCTTGTTTTTATAGGCATTCAGTTAGTCACGGTCATATGCGTGGAACAATAAAACAGTCAAGTTTATAATTTATCAGCACAATTTCCCCAATTATTCAATGTTATCGCAAACAGTTAAGTTTGATTTAATTTTTTAATACACTGTAGACTGACATCAGTCGGAGCATTTTAACATCTCAAATATACTCTTTCAAGATCCAAGTAGGAATTTGAAATATGGCCACTGCAGCCAGACTCAATGACTTACTTTTAAGGAATTGTACTGAGAGAGGGGTCCATTACAGGGTACAGTGTTTAACATGTCAGCTGACCGAGCCAGAATGGCCATCTAGGCCTACCAAGAGAGCAGCAGAGGGTTTATGTATCAAACCTCTATAGTCGATACAATCGAGCTTATTGGATATATTATGTCACATTCATTGCTCATTTCCTTCACATATTGAATATCATTACTGGGAGATTCATTGTGCTCTCACAAAGACCTCATGGATGTAATTTGGGAACTTGATGATGACATTTCCTGGAGCCACCTTGGCTGACAACCTGACCCTATATACCCCACTGGGTTGGTTTTGGGGGTGAAGCTAGCTGAATGGCAAGTGGGTGAAGTATATAGCCGCATACATCCCAGGAGGTCTCTATGGCTTCTTTAGGCACCGACATGTAGTACAAATGGGCCTAATAATGTCATAAGCCTGTGGGGGTCTTTCTGCCTCTCCCGCGAGTTGACCGCGGCTTGGAGCAAACTAGTCACAATTGGACTTGCTGAGTAATTATGGCTGCTTAATGACCTCAATCCAAAGTAATGTGATGGTATTTTAACACCCAGCTAAGGTGAACAACCTTTACATGCAGGAAAGTATGAGCAAAGAGAACATGGGTTGAGCAGGTATACAAAACATAGACTCCATGGTTTATTGTTTGAATAAATCTACAATATCCACTTATTCAATATAGTGAAAGAGAAAGAGAGGAGAGAGAGTGTGTGCGTGTGTGTGTGTGTGTGTGTGTGTGTGTGTGTGTGTGTCTGTGTGTGTGTGTGTGTGCACGTCTGTGTGTGTGCGTCTGTGTGTACATGTACTGTATAATATAAGCTTCTGCACTATAAACAAATTAACCACGTATTCTGTATGTTTAATTTGATTGGCATTATTTGGCTGTGAAGGGCAATCAAGAACCATCAGTAACAGCAAACAAACACACACTATAGTCTTTTTAATTATTATCATTATTATTGTTATTTTCCATTCAACCTTTATATATATATATATAATATAATATAATATATATATATATATACAGTCACGTGAAAAAGTAAGTACACCCCATGTAAAGTTTTGACTTTTTCAACATTATTCAACATACAGCCATTTTATCTTCATTTCAACAATATTGATAGATAAAGGTGATATAATATAACAAATATCATGAAACATTTACATTTTGTAGTCCATTGTATAATTGTATATATGTATTGTATATATGTATATGTTGTATTGTCCATTGTATATATGTATATACGTCCATTGTATATCTATATTATAATAGCCGTAGATGATTCTGTCTGTCTGTCTGTCTATCTGTTGGGTGTCTGTCTGGGGTGTGGCTTACTCGGTTTGCAGAGTAGCTCCACCCATAGCTCCACCCATTCTGGGAGTGGCTATAAACAAATATCCACCATTTTATTAACTCGCATAGCTTTGAGTCCTGTTTTGTAGGCCCGTGGTGTCTTGCTCTCCCCCAGTTTTATTTCAAATCAAATTCGATAAATCATTTCATTTTTCACAGTCGCTAACATAGTTTTAGACTCGGTTGAAAAAAAACGGGAAGAAAATCCGATGAAAGTTGCCGTTTATAGAACGAAATGAATTCTCAAAGGCCTGTAACTTCAAGGCCATTGAGTCTCTCTCACGCCTTTATCTCCAATCTAACTCACCATATGATTTCATTTTTATCGATGGTTTTACTTTTAGACTCGGTGTCAGCAATAATTGAGAACAATCCACACACGCGGGAAAATGCAGAGATATATTTTTTAAAATCGCGTCATGGTGTATCATACACCGCCCAACATGACACCGCCGGCAATGTGTCGATATATATTAAAAATTCGCTTTTGCTTTTCCGTTATGATATATTACTATTTCGTTTGATGATAGTCGTCACAAAAACGTCAACAATGATGCCGACATATATTTCTTCGTTTTTATTTCATTCAACATATTAGCCGGAAGTAAAATATGTTTCAGGAAATTACCGAGAGATATTTCTTCGTTTTTTTTATTAGTTATGTGCGCATACACTTTAAATAGGTTTATTTGAAATCTTTAATTTTCCACAAACATTCCACACACGCGGGAAAATGCAGAGATATATTTTTTTAAATCGCGTCATGGTGTATCATACACCGCCCAACATGACACCGACGGCAATGTGTCGATATCTATTTTAAATTCGATATATCATTTCATTTTTCACAGTCGGTAACATAGTTTTAGACTCGGTTGAAAAAAAACGAGAAGAAAATCCGATGAAAGTTGCCGTTTATAGAACGAAATGAATTCTCAAATGCCTGTAACTTCAAGGCCATTGACTCTCTCTCACGCCTTTATCTCCAATCTAACTCACCATATGATTTCATTTTTATCGATGGTTTTAGAGTCGGTGTCAGCAATAATTGAGAACATTCCACACACGCGGGAAAATGCAGATATATTTTTTAAAATCGCGTCATGGTGTATCATACACCGCCTAACATGACACCGACGGCAACGTGTCGATACATATTAAAAATTCGATATATCATTTCATTTTTCACAGTCGCTAACATAGTTTTCGACTCGGTTGAAAAAAAACGGGAAGGAAATCCAATGAAAGTTGCCGTTTATAGAACGAAATGAATTCTCAAACGCCTGTAACTTCAACTTCAAGGCCATTGAGTCTCTCTCACGCCTTTATCTCCAATCTAACTCACCATATGATTTCATTTTTATCGATGGTTTTGGACTCGGTGTCAGCAATAATTGAGAACATTCCACACACGCGGGAAAATGCAGAGATATATTTTTAAAAATCGCGTCATGGTGTATCATACACCGCCCAACATGACACCGACGGCAACGTGTCGATATATATTAAAAATTCGCTTTTGCTTTTCCGTTAAGATATATTACTTTTTCGTTTGATGACAGTCGTCACAAAAACGTCAACAATGATGCCGACATATATTTCTTCGTTTTTATTTAATTCAACATTATTAGCCGGAAGTAAAATATGTTTCAGGAAATTACCGAGAGATATTTCTTCGTTTTTTAAAATTAGTTATGTGCGAATACACTTTAAATAGGTTTATTTGAAATCTTTAATTTTCCACAATATAATTTACTTGCCATTTATCATTTGATGATTACGAGACAAATTCCTCTTGAGGATCGTGACAATTCATGCGCTGCGTGGAAACTTCTATTTCCAAAATGAATGAGACGATCGATGAAGAACGCAGACTTGAACAGGATGCAGCAAGAAAACGAATGAGACGGGCGAACGAGTCCATCGACGAACGTCAATGCAAACTTGCGGGGTCACCCGTGGGAATCCCACGGGCATGGATGTGTGTGACATTTCGACATATTGAGTTAGATGCTGCACATTCATTTTTACAAAATGGTTACTGGCAAGTCATCAGATCCAGAAATGGTGTAAAAACCACCGTTTAGAGGCCATTTTTCCCCGCAAAGCGGGGGTTGGCCTTTTCGGGGACCGTGGTAGTTGTTGTTTTTTTGTCCCCTTTTTGAAGCAATGTTTTACGGCCGGATGCCCTTCCTGACGCCAACCCTTTTTGCCGCCTTCAACGACAAACAGGGAATTACCAGTGAACTGGTACTCAATTAGCCGACCTCGGAAGGATGACAGGCTGAGTCAACCCCCCTGGCATTAATTCGGCGATCGACCGAGATTCGAACCCAGGATCCTAAGCCGGCACCCTAGCCGCTAGCCCAACACCAGAAATGGTGTCATGAACACAATTTATTTACGCACAAGCACAAAAGCAAGACGGGCCGATTTCCGATTCCGACGGGCGAGACGGGCCGATTTCCGATTCCGACGGGCCAATTTGGAGCAAGAAAAAGAACGAGACGGGAGAAAAAGGAGAGAAACGAGACGGGGAAAGCCGATTGGAGAGGCGAGTGAGGCGCGATTGGAGAGGAGTGTGAGGCGCGATTGGAGAGGAGTGTGAGGCACGATTGGAGAGGAGTGTGAGGCGTGATTGGAGAGGAGTGTGAGGCACGATTGGAGAGGAGTGATTGGAGTGGAGTGTGAGGCACGATTGGAGAGGAGTGTGAGGCACGATTGGAGAGGAGTGTGAGGCGCGATTGGAGAGGAGTGTGAGGCGCGATTGGAGAGGAGTGTGAGGCGCGATTGGAGAGGCGTGTGAAGGATTGGAGAGGAGAGGAGTGTGAGGGATTGGAGAGGTGAGGGATTGGAAAGGAGAGGGATGTGAGGGTTTGGAGAGGAGAGGAGTGCTAGGTGGAGAGAGGAGAGTGTCAGGTGGAGACAGGAGAGTGTCAGGTGGAGACAGGAGAGTGTCAGGTGGAGAGGAGTGAGGGGTCACATATTATGTGAAATAACTAAATTCACACCATTTCTGGATCTGATGACTTGCCAGTAACCATTTTGTAAAAATGAATGTGCAGCATATAACTCAATATGTCGAAATGTCACACACATCCATGCCCGTGGGATTCCCACGGGTGACCCCGCTAGTATGTATATATATTGTATTGTATTGTATATATATATGTATATATGTATATATATATGTTGTATATATATACATATATATATATATGTTGCATTGTATATATATATGTATATATGTCCATTGTATATATGTATCGTCGACGTATATATATATATATATATATATATATATATAGTCGTACATATATATATATATAGTATATATATATATATAGTCGACGTATATATATATATATATATATATATATATATATATATATATATATATATATAGTATATATATATATATATACATATATATACGTCGCAACAATATACATATATATATGTATATTGTTGCGGTTGTGCCATAAAGGCAAACCCCCTATAGTCAATTGCACGTCAACATGTAGCCTGCATTAGTCAGTTATGTCTTGTTGAATGCAAAGATTAGCCCTTTCCCATTGTGTCGTAATAAAGACCAAATATGCGTTGAGTTAGGCAGGATGTCAAGCCTTCGTGGCTGGGAGAAGCCATTACTAATGTGCAAGAAGGCATGGCCAGAAGCACAGACCCACGTGACCAGTGAGGAGGCGGGAACACCTAGCCAGGATGCGACAAGCCTCAGCCAATGGGAGGCTCTGGAACATTTTGAAGGGCGTGGGCGGGTCTAGTAAAAGCCCACGCGGAGCGCATTATCATTCTCTTTGCCGGGGATTTCGGAGCGCACAGGACGTCACGGTTCTCTTTTTGCTTGGGATTTCGCCATGTCGACGACCTCCTGCTCTGTTCTCTCTTGCCTTGGATTTTGCCAGTGGACAACACCCTGCTTTGGACTCTCTTGTTTTGGCTCTACCAAACGACACGTGTTTTGGCCTTTGTGTTTAGTCGACCACCAATTGCTTCTGCGCCGATCTCTTGCGCCATCAGGCTGACCTGCAAGCGTTGGCTTTTCTACACGACTCACCTGAGCCGAAATTTGTCTGCCTGCGTGGCAGCTTGTTCCACCTGCACTGAAGTTCGTCCGTGCCAACTTCGAGGCGGTGGTTCGTCCTTCAGACCTTACCTCATCCAGGCTGCACGTCACGATCGAGCTGCAAGCTGCGCACACCAGACCACGTGGTCACCAGCGAGGCAATTCCAGCACGTACATCGGTACGCCAATAACCAGTGTCTTTTACCCTGTGTGTGTGTGTGTGTGTGTGTGTGTGTGTATGTGTCAGAGTGTGAAGGCGCCAAGTCGGGGTTATTATTAGGTAATAATTGTTAAGCTGAATCTTCGTCTCTGTTTCTCTGTGCCTTCAAAATAAAAGGCTGTACATTCTGTTGTTACTTTCCAACCTGATCGGTACGTCTTTTCTCCATTGGCCTAGCATCACCCGGGACCGAATTTGGCTAGACTCAGGTCCATAAATCTCATGGGGTAACGCCGCTTTCCACACCGTGCAAATCCGCTCGGCACCCATAAGGTGTGGGAAAGTGAGGGTTCGATCGCGCGGTTCTTCGGCACGCGCGTGCACCTTGATCCGTGCACCTTGAAGGTATTCGTGATTCTCTGGTATTAACCGAGGGGAATCACGCAACAAAATTGTTGTCAAAGAGGGGGATTTTTGAACCTGGCCCCCAGCAACAAATTGTTGTCAGGAGTGGGGATTTTTGAACCACCGCAACAATATATATATATATATATATATATATATATATATATATATATATATATATATATATATATATATATATATATAGACGGCATCTAATATGGAATATTTTTTTTTTCTTGACTTGGGTTTACTTTCTTAACTCAGTATATCAATCTGGTGAGTTTATTTTACACTTTGGTGATTTATATGTTAAAAGAACCATGTCACTGATTGTCTGTCGCAGCAAGAAGTAAACAACAGGTTTATATCACAGGTGGCGTGGCAAAATGTACGGACAGGTACATTTGATGATTGGCTTCACAGTCGGGTATACAAGGGTTGTTGCGTTCTCTATTAGTGGAAAACAACTGCTGCACGTCTCCAAAAGTTATTGCCGCTGCCTCTGGAGATGGTCCGTCAACTCGACAATGCTGTTTGTCATGGAGTGGTGGCTTTAGGAAATTACGGCATGAAACAGTGTACTATTGCTCGGCAGTATGGCATCACTCAAGGTCAGGTGTCAAAGATCCTAAAACGAAATGCTCAGAGGGGTGTCCCTACTCCAATACCGAGGCCAGGATGTCCCCGCAGAACCACAAGGAGGGATGATCGCCAGCTGCACCGGTTAGTCCGCAATGGCCGTACCAAGTCAGCTAATCGGCTTAGGGCTGAGTGGCAGCAACTGACAAATGTGCCTGTATCCAGAAGGCTAGTCAACCAACGACTGGTTCAAGCAGGCTATCGTGCCAGGCGTCCCCTGAGAAAGCCACGCCTGACCAGACAACACCGCCAGCGCCGATTACAGTGGGCCAGAGAGCACCGTCAATGGCAGCCAGGACACTGCAATCACGTGACCTTCAGTGACGAGTCTAGATTTCTGGTCTACCGTCAAGATGGCCGCGTCCGAGTGCACAGACAAGTGCATGAAGCCTACAACAAAGATTGTATAGTGCCAAGAGTCCAAGCTGGAGGTGGTGGGGTGACCGTTTGGGCTGCTTTTCATGCAGGGGGCAAAACTGACCTGGTTGTTCTGAATGGAAACCTGAACCAGTTCAAGTACAGGGCCATTCTGGAAGAAACATTGCTTCCATTTGCTCGTGCAACCTTTCCAGGAAACTTTGTTTTCCAAGATGACAATGCACGGCCTCATCATGCTCGCATGATCCAACACTTTCTTGCTGACCATGGTGTAGAGCATATGGAGTGGCCTGCCATGTCCCCGGATATGAATCCGATAGAGAACTTGTGGGCAGAATTAACACGTCAAATCGACCACTTGGACCAGCAGCCGACCTCTGTGCGTGAATTGCAGCAGGCTATTGTCACTGCATGGCAAGCGATTCCTGTCCAAACCTTGGCAAATGTCGTGAACAGCATGCCTCAAAGTGTACGTGCTCTCCTGAATGCTCGTGGGGGTTTCAGGAAGTACTGAACTGTAATTTTACTGTCCGTAATCCCAGTCGTAATTTAACTTTTGTTTTTGTTAAAAAAAATTTTGGCTAATGTGCAAAATAAAGAGATACTTCTGGAAAACGTACAGAAGTTTAACACAGTACTGTCCGTGAATTGAGTTCGATATCAGTTTACATCACTTTCAAGGATCAATTTATTTGTTTCGAAATGTCAAATGTGTTTTTTGTTTCTTTTAAAGGTCACATTAACAAAATCTAGAATAATTTCAACATAATTCCAATGAACTTTTGGTTCTAAGACATCTTGAAAAGTAAGTTCACCCCCACAAAAAAAATATTCCATATTAAATGCCAAGTCTGTATATATATATATATATATATATATATATATATAATTATATATATATATATAATTATAATATATATATATATACACACACACACATATATACAATGAGCCATTTCAATTCAAACTACACATTAATAGAACCATAATGAAGTGGGTACCAAGATTCAGCAAAAGCAAAACCAACACAAAGCTTGAACAAAGCATTAAGCGAAATGTCGAGGTAGGTATGCAATGTCGAGGTAGGATTTGCTCATATCTACAGTTATACCTGCAAAGCATCATTCAATAAGCGTGGATTGAATGAACAACCGTTGTAATTCATGAATGTACAATAGAAACATTTTGCTGCAGGACGTTTCTAAATTCTACAAATAATCATAATAATGTGAACAAGAAAGAGCAATCAGAGATTGCAGACCCTTGCCAGGATGTGTTTGTGTGGTGTATTTTATGTGGTGTTTATTAGCTGCTGTGTTTGTGTGGTTTATTGACGATGTAGATTTATGTTCAATCCAAAATGGCAGCAAATCACGTGACAGGTGATGTAATCAATTTAATTCTCCCATGCAATTTTTGTGTAGATCATGCTCAATAAATTTCAAAATGATCGGATCAATTTAAGCGTACTACTTGTCTAATTATGACGTCATAATAAAGTTACTGATGACGTCATAATTAGCAACACTTATTCCCTATGTGGAGTTCTTTACAATGAGCCATGTTTCAATTTTATTCCATGTAGCAGTTTTGGAGATATGGAGATGCAACGTTTTTTGGCTTTTCCAAGATGAACCTTTCTCTATTCTCGACTAGCAGAAGTACCCGGCATTGTCGGGCGGGGGAGTGGAGGGGGAGGGGAACGGGGGGAGAGCGAGCCCCTTGGTAAAGCGAGCGATTTTTTTTTCATAGCGTCATAGCGTTCATAGCGTCATAGCGTTTCATAGCGTCATAGCGTTCATAGCGTCATATCGTTCATAGCGTCATAGCGTTCATAGCGTCATAGCGTCATAGCGATTTTGTTTTCCATAGCGTCATAGCGTCATAGCGTCATAGCGTTCATAGCGTCATAGCATTCATAGCGTTTCATAGCGTCATAGCGATTTTTTTTTCCATAGCGTCATAGCGTCATAGCGTTCATAGCGTCATATCGTTCATAGCGTCATAGCGTTTATAGCGTCATAGCGTCATAGCGTCATCACGTGATCGCTCTGAGCGAATCAGCGCCCACCTGCTCTGATTCCGTTGATGCCGTGCGCTGAAATGCGCTGAGGTAAATATGAATAAAAAATATGGATCGTCAAATATTTTGAGTTCGGCCATGTTCGTCCCAGGCGCAATGGCCATGTCTATGCCAAATATCAAGCACGTAAGCCTCTCCGTTTAGGAGTCTATCGGTAACATTACACACACACACACACACACACACAAACTGTGTTTTATATACTAGGGCATGCCCGTACTATATATATATCTAAAATTATATCCCCCCCCTCTATTTACATGAAATGGTTTGGTCCAGCGAACGGCTTGCGTGAACGGAAAGCGAACGGCTTGCGAGTACGGTGACAATCCCCCCCCCCCCCCCCCTCTATTTACATGAAATGGTTTGGTCCAAAGCGAACGGCTTGCGGAGTTTGGTAAATAAATCGTCATAGCTCGGTAACTACTTCTCCGATTAATATGAAACCTTGAAAAGGCACATCCTCGGGTCCCCAGCAATATACCTGGCAAGTTTCAAGTATATCGGACCCGTGGTTGTCGAGAAACAGCGGTCACAGACAAACACACAGACACACAGACATACACACAGACACACAGACATACACACAGACACACACACAGAGATTACTGGAATTATAGATAGATATAGATGACAGACTTTTCCCGTGCCACGTGATCTATGACTCTATGACATCATCATTCCCATTACACAATTCTACAGGAGGAGGCGCTCCTATGCTGAAATTATTTTGGCAATCGGACCAACACTTGCAGAGAAAAGCATACTTACGTTCTGTGTGGACAAACAAACAAACAGAAAGACAAACAAACAAGAAATATGTCGTGCATAGCACGATACTTGCGAAATCCATAAAGTAAGTTGTTGGCCTATAATGACATCAAAAATACTTGGTGGTGAAGGAGCTCGGGCTCCCACGTCGATCGGAAGAATGGATGCGACAAAAAGCTGGAATTCGTCCGAGTTGCTTTATTCAAACAAAACACTCAGGTACTCTGAAAAGCCCGTTTATCGGGCAGCAATATATATACACACATTATCCCGGAGCGTTTGCCCAGGAAAGGCGAGAGGGGGCGTGGCCGAGCGTCCTGGCTGCGGCCTGGCAAGTTGAGGGCGAGCATGCCCGGGCATCCCGACCAAGGCCTGGCAAGTTGAGCGCGGGCCTGCCCGGGCGTCCTGGACAAGCCCGGCATGGTGATCGCTCCGCGTCCTTGATAGGTGCAAGGCGATTGTGAAAACCCAGCGGTAGCCGCTACACACGTCCCCCCAGAATCGACTTGCACCGGCAGGGTCAATTTGAGGGGGGTCCTGATGACCCGGCCGAAGCGACCCCTGGCGGGTCGTGGGGGGGGGGGTCCGGTGTGGTGGTGGGCGGTCGAGTGGGGGGCACCGTGGACGGGGGGCGGCCTTGCCGCGGCGGAAGGGCCACCCGTGGTGGTTGGTCGACGTCCACATGCGCCGGCTTGAGGCGGTCCACCGCAATCCGGTCCGACCTGCCGCCGATGTCGATGACGAACGACTTGTCGTCCCGTCGCAGGACCCGGAAGGGCCCGTCGTACGGCGGCCGGAGTGGCCCCCGATGTGCGTCGTGACGCACAAAAACATACTCCGCTGTGCGAAGTGCTGGGGGGACGTAGGACTGGGGGTCACCGTGGTGGGATGTTGGCACGGGGGCAAACCATCGGGCGGCCTCCTGGAGGTCCGAGCGCTGGTGAGCTGCGGACCAGGGACTGGTAGCGTCGGGCATGAATTCGCCCGAGACGCGTAATGCCTGGCCGTAGACAAGCTCGGCGGTGGATGCCTGGAGGTCCTCCTTGGGGGCCGTGCGGAGGCCCAAAAGGACCCACGGCAGCCGGTCGGCCCAACCGCCGTCTTGAAGGCCGGCCATGAGCGCGGCCTTCATGGAGCGGTGGAATCGCTCGCACAACCCGTTTGCTTGGGGGTGGTAGGCCGTAGTACGGTGGAGCTTGACCCCCAGGTTGCGGGCGACCGCGCCCCACAGCTCGGAGGTGAACTGTGGTCCGCGGTCTGACGAGATGTCCGCCGGTGCGCCGAAGCGGGCGACCCATGTGGCGATGAAAGCCTGCGCCACGTCGGCGGTGGTGGTGGAGACGAGGGGAACGGCCTCCGGCCACCTGGTGGTCCTGTCCACCATGGTGAGCAGGTGTGTGAACCCCCGTGACGGGGGGAGGGGGCCCACCAGATCCACGTTGACGTGGTCAAAACGTCGTTCGGTCACGGTGAAAGGTGCCAGTGGGGCCTGGGTGTGTCGGTGGACCTTGGCCCGTTGGCAGGCTGTGCAGGTGCTGGTCCAATCGCGGACGTCCCGACGAAGGCCGTGCCAGACGAATCGCGCCGACACCAGCTTCTGGGAAGCTTTCCGGCCCGGTTGGGAAAGGCCGTGGAGGGAGGCGAAGATGCGGCGTTGCCAGGTGACGGGCACGATGGGGCGAGGCTGGCCTTGGGAGATGTCGCAGAGCAGGACAGTGTCCGCGAAGGGGATGTCGGCCAGGCGGAGGCCCGTGTCCGCCGCCCGGAGGGCTTGCACCATGGTGTCGGTGGTTTGGTCCGCCGCCATAAGCGCGAAGTCCACGCCCAGGTGGACCGCGTTCGCGCTGGCCCGGGAAAGACAGTCGGCCACGGCGTTGTTTTTGCCGGCGACGTGCCGGATGTCCATGGTAAACTCCGACACGGCGGAGAGGTGGCGCTGTTGGCGGGCCGACCACGGCTCCGTGACCTTGGCCATTGCGTAAACCAACGGCTTGTGGTCGACGAACGACGTGAAAGGTCGGCCCTCCAGGAGGTGGCGGAAATGGCGGACGGCCAGGTGTAGACCGAGGAGCTCACGGTCAAACGTGCTGTATTTGAGCTCGTTCGGCCGGAGCTGCCGACTGAAAAAAGCGAGTGGCTGCCAAACCCCGTTCACCCATTGCTCATGTACGGCGCCCACCGCGTAGTCGGAGGCATCTGTGGTGAGGGCGATGGGAGCGTTGAGCACCGGGTGAGCGAGCAGTGTTGCGTCGGCGAGGGCCCGCTTTGAGCTTTGGAAGGCCGCGTCCATTGCTGCGGACTAGGCGATGTCGTGCTTGGCCGGCTTGCCCTGGAGGGCTTCGTAGAGGGGCCGCATGAGTTGAGCAGCGCGGGGCACGAAGCGGTGATAAAAATTCACCATTCCCAGGAATTCCTGCAGGGCCTTTATGGTGCGGGGACGTGGGAACGTGGTGATGGCCTCGACCTTGGTTGGCAGCGGCACGGCCCCGTTCTTGGTGATGTGGTGGCCCAAAAAATCAACGGCCGTCGTGCCGAAGTGGCATTTGGCCGGGTTGACGATGAGGCCATGCTCGCTGAGGCGCCCGAACAGTGTTCGGAGGTGGAGGAGGTGCTCGGCCCGGGACGTGCTGGTGATGAGGATGTCGTCCAGGTAAACGAAAAGGAACGGCAGGTCATGCAGCATGCCGTCCATTAAGCGCTGGAACGCCTGAGCCGCGTTCCTGAGACCAAACGGCATCCGTAAGAATTCGAATAAGCCGAACGGCGTGATGACTGCCGTTTTAGGGACGTCGGCCACCCTGACAGGTACCTGGTGATATCCCCGTATGAGATCAATTTTCGAAAAAATGACCCGTCCCGCCAGACGGGCGGAGAATTCTTGGATGTGCGGGATCGGATACCTGTCGGGGGTGGTAGCGTCGTTAAGGTGGCGGTAGTCGCCACATGGGCGCCAGCCGCCCCCTGGCTTTGGGACGATGTGTAGTGGTGAAGCCCACGCACTATCGGAGCGCCGCACGATGCCGAGGTGTTCTAAAGCGTCGAACTCGGCTTTGGCCACGGCGAGCTTGGCTGGGTCGAGGCGGCGGGCTCTGGCGTAGACCGGCGGGCCCGTGGTTGGTATGTGGTGCTCGATCCCATGCCGTACTGCGACGGCCGAAAACGTCGGCCGCGTGAGGGCCGGGAACTCTGTGAGCAGGCGAGCAAACTCGTTCGCCGCCGGGAGGGCGCATGCCAGCTCGGTCGGCCCGGAGCTGCTCAATGTGCATACCAGGGAGCTGAAGGTTTCGGCGTTGATTAAACGATGCTGTTGGACGTCCACCAGCAGTCCGTGTGCACAGAGGAAGTCGGCGCCTCGCAGAGCCATGGGCACGTTTGCGGTTACAAACATCCAAGCAAAGCGTTGGCCGCCGAAGCAGAGGGTAACGTTGCGCGGGCCGAAGATGCGGATGGCCGATCCATTGGCCGCATCCAAGGAGGGGCCGCAAACCGCGGACTGCCTGTCCTGGTCAGAGGCGGGTATGACGCTCAGTTGGGCGCCGGTGTCGCACAGGAAGCGCCGTCCAGACGCTTTATCCGTGATGAACAGTAAGTTGCCCGTGTGGCCGGCGCTCATGGCTGGTAATGAACGCCGGCCCAGCCGTTTCCCGGCCTGCCGAAGGTGCATGGGGGTCGGCATGTCCGGGCCTTCTGTCCGAACCTGGCATGATAGTAACACCACGCTTGGTTAGGTGGAGGCCCCGGTCGTCGTGCTGGAGGTGGTCGGCTCGGTGTAGCGGCCGCCAATTGCGTCGGCAGTTCGGTCGTCGACCGTGCCGGGTGCTCGGGCGCCATGGGTGTTGCGTCGGACGGCGGTGGGCCCCAGGTCGCTGCTCCGATGCGCTGGCCTGCGGCGGAGATCTTGTCGGCTTCCCTGGCAAGGGCACGGGGATCCGTGATCGTCGTGCTTGCCAGGGCGAGGCGTACCGGGCTAGGCAGCTGACGGAGGAACAGCTCCCGGAACAGGAATGCCGGAGAGTGCTTGCCGAGCAGCGAAAGCATGTAGTCCATTCGCTCGGAAGGGCGCGTGTCGCCGAGCTCGGGCAGGTCGAGCAGGCGCCGTGCGTGTTCCGCCGAAGGGAGGGCGAAAGCGTCGAGGAGGAGCTTTTTAATCGCGCCGTATTTGTCAGCGGCTGGCGGGCTCTCGAGGAGGCTCAGGGCGCGGCCCGCGGTGGCTGAACCGAGCGCTGCTACCACATGGTGGAAGCGGGTGTCGTCGGCCGTGATGCCTCGCAGGGCGAACAGGGAGTCCGCCTGTGCGAACCAAACCGCCGCGTGAGCCTCCCAGAAGGTAGGCAGTTTAAGGGCCACTGCCGTGTCCATGTCGGTAGGTCACCAATGAAGGAGCTCGGGCTCCCACGTCGATCGGAAGAATGGACGCGACAAAAAGCTGGAATTCGTCCGAGTTGCTTTATTCAAACAAAACACTCAGGTACTCTGAAAAGCCCGTTTATCGGGCAGCAATATATATACACACATTATCCCGGAGCGTTTGCCCAGGAAAGGCAAGAGGGGGCGTGGCCGAGCGTCCTGGCTGCGGCCTGGCAAGTTGAGGGCGAGCCTGCCCGGGCATGCCCGGGCGTCCCGACCGAGGCCTGGCAAGTTGAGCGCGGGCCTGCCTGGGCGTCCTGGACGAACCCGGCATGGTGATCGCTCCGCGTCCTTGATAGGTGCAAGGCGATTGTGAAAACCCAGCGGTAGCCGCTACAGTGGTTGAATTCAGTGACCTCGTATGCAAATCCTCTTAAAATGTCAAGTCAATCATATGAAAATTGAGGATTTTAGAAATTTGGCCTATGTTGGTTGACCTCTTGGCCTGTTGAACTTTTGGCTTATTTTTCCCTCAAAAATTTTGATTGTTTTATTTATTTATTTATTTTTTTAATTGTTTTTTTGTTTGTTTTTTTTAATTTTGCTTATTCATTTTTGTTGCCCTCAAAAATACTTGGTGGTTGAATTCGTTGACCAGATATGCAAATCCTCTTCAATTTTTTTTTTTTTTTTGTATACAAGATCGACGCTCATGAAAAAGCTAACATTAATCACACAAAAAGTCAAACCGACACACAAAACACAAAAAATAAGGGGAGCGGTTACAAGATGGGGAGATAGGGGGAAGGACACAAACACAACATTTGAGAGCAGGGACAACGGGAGAAATGTGGGAGGGGGAGGGGTTTGGGGGAGGTGGGAGAGGTATAAAACGTATGAACACTGCAAGGATTTCCAGGAAAGAAGTTGGAATTTCTATTTTTTAAAAAAAAAAAAAAGTATCTGGGGTGAAATTAGTGGGGGTAGAAAAGATCAAGGTTTTGGATGGGGGAAGATAAGAGATGGTGGTGAACAGCTGTTTTAAAGACCTGGAGGGAGGAGTGGGATTGAAGGGAGTGGGGGAGTTTGTTCCAGAGGCAGGAGAAAAGGGGAATGAAAGAGTGAAGGTGAGCAGAGAGCCTAGATTTTTGCAGTTTAACCATAAGAGGGTTGCAGGCAGATCTTGTGCGACATGAAGGAATATTGGGGGGACAGAGCACAGAGAGAGCTGGGGGAGCAAGGCCGGAGAGGAGTCGGCAGAAGTCAGAAAGACCACCAATCTGCCTGCGGTGAGTGAGTGAAAGGCCCTCGGAGTTAACTTCATCGCAGGAGATTCTAATGATTCTGAAAGCTTTGGTTTCAACAGCCTGAAGCCGTGCTAGGTGTGAGGCAGGGGCACCAGCCCAGCGGGGGGAACAGTATTCCATTGAGCTGCGGATGAAAGCCTTGTATGTGGTGAGGAGCTCAGTTGTGCCAAGGAAAGACTTCGCACGACGGAGGATGCCCAGTCGGCGACTGGCTTTGGAGGCCAGCTTGGAAATGTGGTTTTCCCAAGAAAGATCATGGCAGATAGTGAGACCCAAAAGCTTGAGGGACAGAACTTCTTGGAGAGGATTGTTGAGAAAGTAGATGGGAGGGTTTTCCAGTCGGTCCTTTCGGAGAGACATTGTAAGAGTGTGAGATTTGTCAGGATTGAAAGACATGTTCCACTTGTTTGACCAGTCTGTGATTTTTCTCCAGGTCTGCAGAGAATGAGGAGGCTGCAGACTGCCGATCATGAGGGATGAGGAATGGAGCGACAGAGAGTAGAGTCGTCAGCAAAGAGATAGAGAGGATTTTCCAGAGTCGGAGAGATCATTGATGAAGACCAGAAATAGCACAGGGCCCAGAACACTACCTTGGGGAACTCCAGCCAGAACAGGAGGGGAGATGAGAGAAATCCATTCAGGGCCACACGTTGCCTTCGACCAGAGATGAAGCCCGCAAGCCATGAGTGGATTTTTCCATGGATACCATAGGAGGAGAGTTTGGTGAGCAGAGCTGGGTGCCAGACCGTATCGAAGGCACGTGATATGTCAAGTGAGACAGCTCTGATTTCCTGTTTGGCATTGAGGACTTCCATCCATTGTTGAGACAGTAGAAGCAACATGTCCAGAGTAGAATGACCTGGTCTGAATCCAAATTGATGATCAGAGATCAAGCCATTGGAGAAGAGGAAGGATTTGATATCCGAAGCAATGATGGATTCCATGACTTTGCTGATAATTGGAAGCAGGCTCATTGGTCTGTAGTTGCAAGGATCTGTTTTTGCACCTTTTTGTGTAAAGCGGTAATGCTTGCTGATTTCCAAGCAGATGGCAGATGACCTTGAGCAAAAGAGAGGGTGAAAAGAACAGAGAGAGGGTGAGAAAGAGCGGCAGAGCAGGATTATAGGACCCGTGGGCTGATGCCGTCTGGTCCAGTTGCAGAATCAGAGTCGAGGTTTGACAAAAACTTCTCCACCTTGTCAGGAGAGAAGGACACAGAGTCCAGGAGCAGTTGGGTTCGACTGGGAAAGGTGGGAACAGAGAGAGATGGGTTTGGGACACAAGATTTTGAGGCAAACACAGAGTTGAGGCATTCAAAGCCTCAAAATTTTCAAGTTAATTGGATGGAAATTGAGGATTTTAGAAATTTGGCCACCGTTGACCTCAAAAATACTTGGTGGTTGAATTCAGTGACCAGATATGCAAATCCTCTTAAAATATCAAGTAAATCAGATGAAAATTGAGTATTTTAGAAATTCGACCTATGTTGACCTTTTGGCCTGTTGACCTTTTCGCTTATGTTGCCCTCAAAAATACTTGGTGGTTGAATTCAGTGACCATATATGCAAATCCTCTTCAAATTTCAAGTTAATTGGAGGAAAATTGAGGATTTTAAAAATTTGGCATATGTTGACCTGTTGGCTTACGTTGACCTCAAAAATACTTGGTGGATGAATTCAGGGACCAGATATGCAAGTCCTCTTAAAATATCAAGTAAATCAGATGAACATTGAGGATTCTAGAAATCTGACAATGTTTGATGACCTTTGACTTATGCTGACCTATTGACCTTTTGACCCCAAAAACAATAGGGGTCTTGCCTATGACCAACTCCACCATTTGGTGAAGTTTCGTGAAGATAGGTTGAAAATCGTGACCTGTAGTCGATTGACATACAGACAGACAAACAGACAGACAGAATAACACACAAGACCAACCAATATACTTGAAAAAATCTCCGATTTCCGCGAGTGGCAAACGGACCTAAATGTAATACCCTCTCCTCTGGCAAGTGTACCTAGAACAGGAATTTGTAGAGCGCATACCTCCACCAGGCTGAACAGTTTACGTTTTCTATCCACTGATAGGATCTGGATTCGGACCTGAACCAAAAGCTAATCGGCTTGTTCATGTCGCCTACACAACTCATACATCAAGTTTCGTCATAATCCGTCCACAACTTTTTGAGATATCGTGCACACAAACAGACGGGTGAAAACATAACCTCCATCCATTGCAGATTCTGGAGGTAAAGATACAAGAATACCTAGATGGTGGTGGGATAGGTGGAACCAGTTTGTGGCACTTTGTTAAGAGAGTTTCTAATTCTCAACACTACAATAGATTATGGATGAAGAAGGCTTCTTAACGCAGAGGACAGAGAGGGTTGCAGCATTAGAGAATGTATGTCGTGTTTTATGCCTAGGGTGGCCGGAGGCATGATGTTTTTGGGTTGTCCGTCCGTCCGTCCATCCGTACGGGATAAACCTCGTTTTTCTCAGCAACCACATACATGTCCAATTGAGACTAAACTTTCAGGATATGAACGACACCCATGCAGAATGTTTTTATGAAATTGTGATGTCATAGGTCATGTGGTATGGCAGCCATCTTGGATTAAACGCAAATAATTTCAAAAAGATTTCATGGAAACCGCTAAAATGGAGAAAATGGAAGCTTGGCACATTGTCAAGTACTCCCAATGGGGAACAAAAGCATGATAATGATATCATTGGTGAAGTGGTATACCAGCCATAAATAATTTCATCAAATGCCTTTTTCTATAATTCTGAAATTGCATGCACATGATCTATGATGCATTTCTATTGAAATATTAAATTTATGACATCATAGGTCACGTGGTTTGGAAGCCATATTGGATTTAACCTGAAACCTGAAAAAAACATCCTCTCCCAAACCACTGAATCGATCAACTCGAAAGTTTACGTGTGTCATCGACTAGGCATGGTGGTTAAAAGTTGATCACAAAAACGTCATTGGTCACAGGGTGTGGCAGCTATATCGGAACGAAGGAAAATATTAAATCATTGTATCTCTGGAACCACTTACTCTATTGATGTAAAACTTTACAAATATCATCTAACACCATTGCTGCATATAGTTTGAAAATTATGACGTCGTAGGTCACGTGGTTTGGCAGCCATCATAGAAAAGCGAACCTTATCCGATCAGCATTAAACTTCACAAACGTGATTACATACCCATACAACTGCAGAGTTAACATTTTCGATGTCATATATCACGTGGTTTGGCAGCCATATTAGCTTGAAAGCCGATATTTTAAAAAGATCCCTTCTCCGAAACCGCTTCACCGATCGATGTGAAATTGAGGGATTTAAATGGAACTTGTTTATTTTTCGACAGTGAACGAGGGCATATACCCGTTGTCACGGACAGGGACTGTGCCGAGGCATATTGGCGACACAGTTGCATTGCTATAGTTAATTTTGGATTTAGGAATATTCACCCTCGCCAGAGGAGAGGGTATTGCATTTGAGTCCATTTGTTTGTCTGTTTGTCCGCACAGAATAAATATGATTTTCTCTGCAACCGTTGGTCCGATTGACATGAAATTTTCACCATAGGTGCAACTCCACCTGCAGAATTTTTAATGATAATTATGACGTCATAGACCACGTGGTTCGGCCGTCATCTTGGAAAAACCGAAATTTTTTGAGACATGGGTCATTGTAAAGAACTCTCCATGGGGAATAAAATATGTTAATGATGCTGTCATAGGTGCCTCCATTATGACGTCATAATTAAACAAGTACAAAACTTCATCCAATCAAGATGAAATTTCTTGAGCATAATCTAGGAATAAATTACTTTAGAAAAAAAAAATGATCACGTCATCGGTCACGTGGTTCGGCCGCCATATTTGTTTTACCACAAAAGCCTTAAAAACCACTGAAAATACATCCTGGCGAGGGTTTGCAATCTCTGATTGCTCTTTTCCTTGTTATTTACTGTGAAATAGACTGTTGTCTCATGGTGCAAATGTTGAGTTTGTTTCCCTGTCTAGGTGTGCTATCTGTATTTTCTTCTCCCCATTATCCCCAAGAGTGGGTAAATCCAGCATCTGTGACAGTCACTGTTGATTATATAAGAATGAATACTATGGAATGTGGATAGACTCGCATTTTGTCCATTTTGAGGAAGTGAGCTAATCGACACTTGATTAAATTCACTTGACATTGAGATCACATCCTATATAACCCATATATATATATATATATATATATATATATATACATATATATATACTGTATATATATATATATATATATATATATATATATATATATATATATATATATATATATATATATATATACATATATATATATATATATATATATATATATATATATATATATATATACATATATATCTATATATACATATATATCTATATATACATATATATCTATATATACATATATATCTATCTATATATATATATATATATATATATATATATATATATATATATATATATATATATATATATATATATATATATATATATATATATATACATACACTACATGGTAAAAAGTATGCGGATGCACCATCTAATTAGTGGATTCGGCTATTTCCGCCACATCCATTGCTAACAGGTATATATAATCAAGCACACAGCCATGCAATCTCCATAGAGTCATAGACAAACATTAGCAGTAGAATGGGCCATACTGCAGAGCTCAGTGACTTTCACCTTGTCACCGTCATAGGATGACACCTTTCGAACAAGTCAGTTCGTCAATTTTCTGCCCTGCTCGACCTGCCCCAGTCAACTGTAAGTGCTGTTATTGTGAAGTGGAAACGTCTTGGAGCAACAACAGCTCAGTCGCAAAGTGATAGGCCATACAAGCTCACAAAACGGGATTGCTGAGTGCTAAAGCGCATAAAAATCATCTGTCCTCGGTTGCAACACTCACTACCGATTTCCAAACTGCCTCTGGAAGCAACGTCAGCACAATAACTGTTCGTCGGGAGCTTCATGAAATGGGTTTCCATGGCCGAGCAGCCGAACACAAGCCTAAGATCAACATGTGCAATGCGAAGCGTCGGCTGGAGTGGTGTAAAGCTCGCCGTCATTGGACTCTTGAGCAGTGGAAACGTGTTCTCTGGAGTGATGAATCATGCTTCAGCATCTGGCAGTCCGACGGACGAATCTGGGTTGGGCGGATGTCAGGAGAACGCTACCTGCCTGAATGCATCGTGCCAACTGTAAAGTTAAGTGAAGGAGGAATTATGGTCATGACAAGTCAGTTCATGTGTCGCTGTTTTCATGCTTCAGGCTAGGCCCCTTAGTTCCAGTGAAGGGAAATCTTGATGCTGCAGCATACAATGATATTCTAGACGATTGTGTGCTTCCAACTTTGTGGCAACAGTTTCGGAAAGGCTCTTTCCTGTTTCAGCATGACAATGCCCCCGTGCACAAAGCGAGGTCCATACAGAAATGGTTTGTCGAGATCGGTGTGGAAGAACTTTACTTGCCTGCACAGAGCCCTGACCTCAACCCCATCGAACACCTTTGGGATGAATTGGAACGCCGACTGCGAGGCAGGCCTAATCGCCCAACATCAGTGCCCAACCTCACTAATGCTCTTGTGGCTGAATGGAAGCAAATCCCCACAGCAATGTTCTAACATCGTCTGGTGGAAAGCCTTCCCAGAAGAGTGGAGGCTGTTATAGCAGCAAAGGGGGGACCAAGTCCATATTAATGCCCATGATTTTGGAATGAGATGTTCAACGACCACATACAGGTTTGATGTTCAGGTGTCCACATTCTTTTGGCCATGTCATGTATATGGGCCTGCGTGGGAAACCAGACCTGAGTGAGGTCATCACAAAGCTTATCGGTTGATCCTATTTATTCATTCTTCCTGGACTCCTTTGCTCGGTTTTGTGATAAAAGGGGAGAAGAGATGAGCATGGAGGTGTGGGAGAAATCTCAAACTGGGATCCATTGTGCTGAAAGCTGCTGCTGATGTTGTGGTTGGACAGTGCCACAAGACCCAAGACAGCTCCTGATCTAACTCCAGCTTCAATTCACGACTGTTTTGGATCATGTTGATACCTAGACCTCATTTCCTGCAGAATAATTCTCTCGGGCGTATTGTGGCCATGCTGGAACAGCGCATTGTGGGAAAGCTTCATCTCTCAAACCAAAGATGCACTCCAGCTACATCTGTGTGTCGACAATATTGCAATAAGTACACCAAACTACCTGCTCTGCTTCCTCATTTTTGATTGCATGGTACTATATCAGTGCCTTCTGAGCTCTTCATTTGACAGAACTAGGAAAGACGCGACTTCTGACATCTTCACAACTTCCTTCTTAAACGCGAATTTGTCTTTCACTTTAAACTCCATGTCTCTATGGGCTAGTTATGTGTAGAGCTATTAATCAGATTTGCTCTTACATCACATGAATGGTTACAACCTGTGCATTGCTGAATTGCAGGTCACCTGTGTAAACCAGAACATATAATAATTAATTTAGTGTTACTTTTTTAATTGGTTTGATAATTGCAGTGTGTGCTGTTTATCATTGAGCTTGTTCTATATTCATGAACCAATGTTATATCCGAGTTAACCAATGTAGAGTTTCTTTTTAATACATATTAGTACATTTGTGCACTGCAGGAGCAACAGGAAGGGTCGTGTTATCCTCTCTGGGGTATAAACATAAAAAGGTAATCATACGTGTTTGTGGTTTAGAATTGTGTGTGTGTGACCCATTCCCCCATGTGTGTGTGTGTGTGACCCACTCCCCCGTGTGTGTGTGTGTGTTGGTGTGTGTGTGTGTGACCCACTCCCCCGTGTGTGTGTTTATGTGAGCCACTCCTCCCCCCCCCCCTCCCCGTGTGTTTTTTTTACTTCCGATGTGGGTGCCCCCACAAAACAGCAAGATAAGCTATTTATACACCCCCTTGGGAAAACCCCTTGGCGATGGGGGCCAATGAAATCGCTGCAACCTCCATCGTGCGACCCTTAGTCCTCCTGTAAAGTTTGGTTGAGATTGGATAAGTAACGACCGAATGTATTGAGGTCAAAAATCGTCAGATAAACAAACAGACAAAGAGCCAGACACCAAATTGCATATTTTAGTATGACTAAAATGGCCTTGGTCAGACTCCTTTAGCTGTATATGTCAATATGCATTCAAAAAAGACTAAGCAACTTGCAGGTGTAACTTTCTGTGCTGTTAATTTTAAGAGATATATCTGTTCAACCGATCTTGTGATTGGATCTTCGTGAGATCGTCGTGAGGACCATCCTGAGCTATGTCGTAGCCCAGCCCGAGCCTTTGACATGTGTATGACGATTCGGATTTCCTGTCTCTTCTGTTGCATAGAGTTAGTAAAAACCCTCAGCAGCTAAATTCCTTGGAACTTGGTAACATACTATCTGTAAGGTGTAGCATGCTCCTCTGCACTGTGGAGGAGGATCGTCCACCGTGGACACAAGGTTATCATGCAGGAGTATCTGCTTGGCAGAAATCCTCACTGGACAAACCCAGTGCAGGATACAGCCCAAGAAAAAAAAATCAAGAACAGCTCTCCAGAATCAGCCACGCACGACACACGCTGCAGTGCTCATCAGTCACCACCAAAACCAGCACATTGCGCCAGTTGTCCATTCACTTCAACCACCCTTCCCATTGTTGCCCGCTACTGCAATTGGTATACTCTTGTACAATTCTCACTTGCTTCCTATCATCCACTCAGATTGATAGTCTTAGCCCCTCAACATTAAACCTGAAGTTTTGAGGATCACCCACTATTTCAAACAAAATATGATTGGCTTCCAAATAATTGCAAAAATAAAATTGAGAAAATAATATTTAAAAAATTTGTATACATAGTCGAGGCTCATAAAAGAGCTAAAATGAATACACTGAATGGATCAGGACACAAGACACAAAGAACAGTTGAGAGATGGGGGAAGCACCAACTTCCTTTTTTCAGGTGATCTGTTTTGTGTCACCCCATACTCCCACTCACCCACCTGGAAAATAAATACCCAATCCACACTTCCATTGATTCACAATGTTCATGGAACAATCATTACATACTCAACTAGAGCGGTACTCGGTACAGCGCAAACCTCTGCCAGGCCGCACAGTTTAAGTTTTGTATCCCACTGATAGGCTGGATCTGGATCCGAACCTGAACCAAAATCTAATCAGCTTGTTCTGGTCAACTAACCAACTCATCCACTAAGTTTCTTCATAAGCCATCCACAACCTTTTGAAATATCAAACTAAATATAGTTTTTGGCCCTACCACTCAATAGTGAAGAATCACTTAATAAATAAATAAACTTCTCGTATCCGGATCCCTCAGAATCTCGTGATTCTGATCTTCACCAGAACCGAATTGATTTGTCTTTATCACACCACCAACATGTCCACCAAGTTTCGTTCGAATCAGTCAATAACTTTTTGAAATATTGTGATTTATATGTGTGTGTATATATATATATATATATATATATATATATATATATATATATATATATATATATATATATATATATATATATCAGTTTCAGCCCTATCTGTCAATGGTGAAGAATGACTTAAAATTCTCTGATCCAGATCTGGATTCAAATCTTCACCAAAATCTAATCCTTTCAGCTGTGTCACCTGCTCAACCTCTCCAGCAAATCTCGGCCGAATCCGTCCACAACTTTTTGAGATATCTTGCTCACAGACAGATCGTGACAGATAGACAGAGACAGACAAACAAGAAGGCGTCAGGTATATATATATAAAATATAACCACCTTTAGAGGCCATTTTTCCCCGCAAAGCGGGGGTTGGCCTTTTTCGGGAGCCGTGGTTGTTGTTGTTTTTCGGTCCCCTTTTTGAAGCAATGTTTTACGGCCGGATGCCCTTCCTGACGCCAACCCTTTTTGTCGCCTTTAACGACAAACAGGGAATTACCAGTGAGCTGGTACTCAATTTGCCGACCTCGGAAGGCATGACAGGCTGAGTCAACCCCCCTGGCGTTAATTCAGCGATCGACCGGGATTACGAACCCAGGATCCTAGGATCCGAAGCCGGCACCCTAGCCGCTAGCCCAACACCAGGTCAGGTAGTATGACGAAAATCGAGAGAATCAATAATTGATTGATTCATTGTGTTATTAAAATAAATAAATAAACATGGGGGCAATACCCCTGGCCTTCACCTGGTAGAATAAACAGTATACTACACTAACTGAAGGTATTTTAAACCAATGTCAATGGTTGCTAGAAGACAGCGCAGCACGTACAATCATGCTAACATAATCATTAGACTTTAAACAAACAAAGAAGAAAATACCTATTTTGGGGCCCCCGTAAAGTCCTAAAGGGGCAGATTTTTTTTTATGCCGTGAACAAACTTTGGTACATCACGGGTGGTGACGGTTGTGGTCAAGTTTCTTCAAAGTCGTGTGTGTAGTTTCTGAGAAAAAAGCAAATCCCTATTTTTGGGGGTGAAACCTGGACCCACTTTGACCACGGTAAAACCCCTTCGACCCCGATTCTTTTAATGCCGTGAACAAACTTTAGTCACAACACAACAAATATCATTTGTGCCAAGTTTGGTCTCAATCCCTTCAGCGGTTTCGGAGAAGAAGTTGCAAGTGTTTACGGACGGACCGACAGACGGACGGACTGACGGAAGGGACAACGCCCCATCACATAAGCTCCCCGAAACTTCGTTCCAGGTGAGCTAATAATTAATTTCTTAATCAATTGACTAATATCACACCTAACTCATGATTTCTCATGAACTCGTGACTTTCAGCACTGTTTCATCCGAATCTCTAACCTTTTGAAAATCAAGTAATTAATTGAATAATTAATCGATTAATCAATAAATCATAAATACTATTTACAGCCAAATCACTTGGTCACTGTCCTGTCCCAATATCAGCTTCCGAGCTCAAAAGGTGCCTGGGATATTGCCCAGATGAGAAAGTAAATAAATAAGTACTTAATAAATCGATAATAATGAAATAATTTACCAATTAATTAATTAATCAAAAAAATACAGTTTTTGCCAAAGTACTTGTTAACTATTTCCCCAAATTTCAGCTTCCTAGCTCAGAGGATGACAAACAGACAAACGAGATAACCTTGACCTTTGACCGATATAGTCAAACAACATGGACAGCCTCACTTTTGTCCTTCGGAATCCTCTGGTAAAGTTTGGCGAAGATAGGTGAGAGCATTCGTGAGTTATCACACTCACAGACAAACAAACGAGACAGACCGACATATGATGAAAAATTTCACTTTTTGTCATAACAAAGAGACAGGTGTGAAAAAATAACCTCCATCCACCTATGTGGAGGTAAATATTTGAACAGACAAGATTAATAAAGACATAGACATTGGATTCGTCTAAAGTTTAGACTCCAAACCATACAGTACTGAAATATCACAGTAACACAACTGTCATGTGAAGCGATTTATGAAATTTAAACATGGCAAACAGTGTGCACTCTCCAATGTTTGAACTCAAACTCATAAAACAACAACAACAACAACATCATCATCATCATCATCATCAACAACAACAACAACAACAACATACATTTTAAGGCCATTTTCCCTGCAAGAGTGGGGGTTAGCTTTGCGGTCCCCATGACAATGTTCTCCATTTTGCCCTATTTTCTGCATCTCCCCTTGTTAACCCCTTTGCCCGCATTTCTTATTCGACCATCTTTAGCCAAGTCTTTCTCGGTCTTCCCCGTCCTCTACTTCCTTCTACATTAATTCCCATCACTCTTTTCAACCAGTCACTTTCATCCTTCCTCAACACATGACCAAACCATCTCAACCTGTTCTCTTCACAGCATCAATCACAGGCTCTATTCCCATCATCTTTCGCAATTCATCATTTGTCTTCCTCTCTCTCAACGATACTCCGCACATCCACCGAAACATTCGCATTTCCACCCTTTCCAGCCTTCGTTGCTGCTCTACGTTCATTACTCATGTCTCGCTCCCATAAATCATAACACTGTAGCGGTTCCCGCTGAATGTACACAATCGCCTTGCGCCTGCCAGGACGCGGCCAGGGCGCGATCGCCATGCCGGGCTCGTGCGGACGGGCCCAAACGCGCCTCTCCTGGGCATGCCCGGACTCGCTGTTCCCGGGCACGCCCGAACCTCCCGAGCACGCCCGGTCTAGTCTTTCCCGGGCATGCCCGCTCTCGCCTTTCCAGGGCTCGCCCAGAGCGCCCGGGCATGCCCAGCCTCGACTTGCCAGGCCGCGTCCAGGACGCCCGGGCATGTCCAGACTCGCCTTTCCAGGGCTCACCCAGAGCGTCCGGGCATGCCCGCTCTCGCCTTTCCAGGGCTCGCCCAGAGCGCTCGGGCACGCCCAGCCTCGACTTGCCAGGCCGTGTCCAGGACGCCCGGGCATGTCCAGACTCGCCTTTCCAGGACTCGCCCTTGACACCCGGGCATGCCCGGTCTCGGTTTTCCCGGGCAAACGCCCCGGCATAAATGTGTATATATATTGCTGCCCGATAAACGGGCTTGTCAGAATACCTGAGCTGTTTTGTTTCAATAAAGCAACTCGGACGAATTCCGTCTTTGGTCGCGTCAATTCTTTCGACTCGCGTTGGAGCGCAGCTCCTTCACTGGTGACCTACCGACATGGACACGGCAGTGACTCTTAAACTGCCTACCTTCTGGGAGGCTCACGCGGCTGTTTGGTTCGCCCAGGCGGACTCCCAATTCGCCCTGCGAGGCATCACCGCGGACGACACCCGCTTCCACCACGTCGTGGCAGCGCTCGGTTCCGCCACCGCGGCCCGCGCCCTGAGCCTCCTCGAGCACCCGCCGGCTGCCGACAAGTATGACGTGCTGAAGACGCTCCTCCTCGACGCTTTCGCCCTCTCACCGGCGGCATGCGCACGGCGCCTGCTCGCCCTGCCCGAGCTCGGTGACACGCGCCTGTCCGAGCGCATGGACTATATGCTCTCGTTGCTCGGTGAGCACTCTCCGGATTTTCTGTTCCGCGAGCTGTTCCTTCGCCAGCTGCCTCACCCGGTACGCCTCGCCCTGGCTGGCACGTCGATCACCGATCCCCGCGCCCTCGCCAGAGAAGCCGATAAGATCTCCTCGGCGGGCCAACACATCGGCGGGCCTACCTGGAGCCTGCCGCCGTCCGAGGCGACGCCCGAGCGCCCTGCGCGGTTGGAGGCCGAACTGCCGGTGCAACTGGCGGCCGCCACGCCGCGCCGACCACTTCCGACACGACGGCCGGGGCCTCTACCTGACCAGGCATGGTGTTATTACCACGCCAGGTTCGGACACAAGGCTCGGACGTGCCGACCCCCGTGCACTTTCGGCAAGTCGGGAAATGGCCAGGCCGGCGTTCATTCCCAGCCATGAGCGCCGGCCACTCGGGCAATTTGCTTTTTATTCGGGACAAAGTGTCCGGGCGGCGTTTCCTTTGTGACACCGGCGCCCAACTGAGCATCATACCCGCCTCCGAGCAGGACAGGCGGGACGCCGTTTGCGGCCCCTCTTTGGTTACTGCTAATGGCTCGGCCATACGCACTTTCGGCCCACGCGACGTCACCCTCTGCTTCGGCAGCCAGCGCTTTCAGTGGACCTTTGTGACCGCCTGCGTCCCCATGGCTTTGCTGGGCGCCGACTTCCTCTGCGCGCACGGGCTGCTGGTCGACGTCAAACGTCGTCGCCTTGTCAACGCCGAGACCTTCAGCTCCCTGGCGTGCACGATGAGCAGCTCTGCGCCGACCGAACTGGCGTGCGCCCTCCCGACGGCGAACGAGTTCGCTCGCCTGCTCGCGGAATTCCCGGCCCTCACGCGGCCGACGTTTTCGGCCGTCGCAGTGCGGCATGGGATCGAGCACCATATACCCACTATGGGCCCGCCGGTCTACGCCAGGGCCCGCCACCTCGACCCGGCCAAGCTCGCCGTTGCAAAGGCCGACTTCGACGCGTTGGAGCACCTCAGCATCGTGCGGCGCTCCCATAGCGCGTGGGCCTCACCACTGCACATCGTGCCAAAGCCGGGGGGCGGATGGCGCCAGTGTGGCGACTACCGCCACCTCAACGACACTACCACCCCCGACAGGTACCCGATCCCGCACATCCAGGACTTTTCCGCCCGTTTGGCGGGACGGGTCATATTTTCCAAAATTGACCTGATACGGGGATACCACCAGGTACCTGTCCGGGCGGCCGACGTCCCGAAGACGGCCGTCATCACGCCGTTCGGCCTGTTCGAATTTTTGAGGATGCCGTTTGGCCTCAAGAACGCGGCCCAGGCGTTCCAGCACTTAATGGACGGCGTGCTGCGCGACCTGCCATTTCTTTTCGTCTATCTGGACGACATCCTCGTCGCCAGCACGTCCCGCGCCGAGCACCTCCTCCACCTCCGAACACTGTTCGGTCGCCTCAGCGAGCACGGCTTAATTGTCAACCCGGCCAAATGCCACTTCGGCACGACGACCGTTGACTTTTTGGGCCACCGCATCACCAAGACCGGGGCCGTGCCGCTGCCGACCAAGGTCGAGGCCATCACCACGTTCCCGCGTCCCCGTTCCATCAAGGCCCTACAAGAGTTCCTCGGCATGGTGAATTTTTATCACCGATTTCGTGCCCCGCGCTGCTCAGCTCATGCGGCCCGTTTATGAGGCCCTCCGGGGCAAGCCGGCCAAGCATGACATCGTTTGGTCCACGGCCATGGACGCGGCCTTCACGAGCGCAAAACGGGCCCTCGCCGACGCAACGCTGCTGGCTCACCCGGTGCTCAACGCGCCCATCGCCCTCACTACGGACGCCTCCAACTACGCGGTGGGCACCGTCCATGAACAATGGGTGGACGGGGTTTGGCAGCCACTCGCTTTTTTCAGCCGGCAGCTCCGGCCGAACGAGTTAAAATACAGCACGTTCGACCGCGAGCTGCTCGGTCTATTCCTGGCCGTTCGCCATTTCCGACACCTCCTGGAGGGCCGCCCGTTCACGGCTTTCGTCGACCACAAGCCATTGGTTTACGCGATGGCCAAAGTCATGGAGCCGTGGTCAGCCCACCAGCAGCGCCACCTCTCCGCCGTGTCGGAATTCACCACGGACATCCGGCACGTCGCCGGCAAAGACAACGCCGTGGCCGACTGTCTTGCTCGGGCCAGCGCGAACGCGGTCCACCTCGGCGTGGACTTCGTGCTCATGGCGGCTGACCAGACCACCGACACCTCGGTGCAGGCCCTCCGGGCGGCGGACACGGGCCTCCGCCTGGCCGACATCCCCTTCGCGAGCACCGTCCTGCTCTGCGACGTCTCCCAGGGCCAGCCTCGCCCCATCGTGCCCGTTTCCTGGCAGCGCCGCATCTTCGCCTCCATCCACGGCCTTTCTCACCCGGGCCGGAAAGCTTCTCAGAAGCTGGGGTCGGCGCGTTTCGTCTGGCACGGCCTTCGACGGAACGTCCGCGACTGGGCCAATGCCTGCACGGCCTGCCAGCGGGCCAAGGTCCACCGCCACACCCAGGCCCCGCTAGCACCTTTCACCGAGCCTGCACGGCGTTTCGACCACGTCCACGTGGAACTGGTGGGTCCCCTGCCCCCATCGCGGGGGTTCACCCACCTGCTCACCATGGTGGACAGGACCACCAGGTGGCCGGAGGCCGTGCCCCTCACCTCCACCACCACCGCCGACGTGGCGCAGGCGTTCATCGCCACATGGGTCGCGCGCTTCGGCGCACCGGCGGACATCTCGTCTGACTGCGGCCCACAGTTCACGTCCGAACTTTGGGGCGTGGTCGCCCGCTCGTTGGGGGTCACGCTGCACCGCACCACGGCCTACCACCCCCAAGCCAACGGGTTGTGCGAGCGGTTTCACCGCTCCATGAAGGCCGCACTCATGGCCGGCCTCCAGGACGACGGTTGGACCGACCGGCTGCCGTGGGTCCTTTTGGGCCTCCGCACGGCCCCCAAGGAGGACCTCCGGGCGTCCGCCGCCGAGCTCGTCTACGGCCAGCCGCTCCACATCCCGGGCGAGTTCGTGCCCGACGCTACCAGTCCCTGGTCTGCCGCACACCAGCGCTCGGACCTCCACGAGGCCGCCCGACGATTTGCCCCCGTGCCAACGTACCGCCACGGTGGCCCCCAGTCCTACGTCCCCCCGGCGCTTCGCACAGCGGAGTACGTCTTTGTGCGTCATGACGCGCACCGGGGGCCACTCCTGCCGCCGTACGACGGGCCCTTCCGGGTCCTGCGACGGGGCGACAAGTCCTTCATCGTCGACGTCGGCGGCCGGTCGGACCGGATCTCTGTGGACCGCCTCAAACCGGCGCACGTGGACGTCGACCGACCACCACGGTTCGCCCTTCCTCCATGGCGAGGCCGCCCCCCGTCTACAGTTCCCCCCGCTCAACCACCCACCACCGGATCGGACCCCCCCCCCCCCCCACGACCCTCCAGGGGTCGCTTCGGCCGGGTCATCCGGACCCCCCTTAAATTGACCCTGCCGGTGCAGGTCGATTCTGGAGGGGTGTGTGTAGCGGTTCCCGCTGAATGTACACAATCGCCTTGCACCTGCCAGGACGCGGCCAGGGCGCGATCGCCATGCCGGGCTCGTCCGGACGGGCCCAGACGCGCCTCTCCTGGGCATGCCCGGACTCGCTGTTCCCGTGCACGCCCGAACCTCCCGGGCACGCCCGGTCTCGTCTTTCCCGGGCATGCCCGCTCTCGCCTTTCCAGCGCTCGCCCAGAGCGCCCGCGCATGCCCAGCCTCAACTTGCCAGGCCGCGTCCAGGACGCCCGGGCATGTCCAGACTCGCCTTTCCAGGGCTCGCCCAGAGTGTCCGGGCATGCCCGCTCTCGCCTTTCCAGGGCTCGCCCAGAGCGCTCGGGCACGCCCAGCCTCGACTTGCCAGGCCGCGTCCAGGACGCCCGGGCATGTCCAGACTCGCCTTTCCAGGACTCGCCCTTGACACCTGGGCATGCCCTGTCTCGGTTTTCCCGGGCAAACGCCCCGGCATAAATGTGTATATATATTGCTGCCCGATAAACGGGCTTGTCAGAATACCTGAGCTGTTTTGTTTCAATGAAGCAACTCGGACGAATTCCGTCTTTGGTCACGTCAATTCTTTCGACTCGCGTTGGAGCGCAGCTCCTTCAACACTTCTCACACATGCAGCATACACCTTTCCCTTCAGCATCAATTACACTCCCCTCCTCGTCAGCACGCCACTCAATTCCCGAAACTTCTTCCATGCACATCTCACTCGAGCAACCGTTGCCGAGTCTGATCCACCTTCTCCATCCACCTGTCTCCAAGGTAACAAAATGTTTTCACACCTTCCAGCTTCACGCCGTCTCCAAGATCCAACTCAACATTTCCTCCATCTGCAGCTCCCTCTGTGCACACCTTACACTTGAATGTAGCTGCCACACTGGTTAATGACCCTCTCAAACCACTACATTTTTGATGAACCCACTCAGCGCACATTGTACATTGAATGGAATTCACTCTGACACCCTTCCTGCACACAGCACACGGCCACTTCCCAGTTCTTTCCACCTCACCACATGCTTTACCACTTACCATCACCTTGGTTTTTCTGATATTCACCTTCAGACCTTTTGTCTCCATACATTCCTTCCACTTGTTCATCTTCTCCTTCAGTCCATCCATACTTTCTGCAATCAACACCAGATCATCTGCATACAACAACTCCCACTGTAAACCCTCCTTTACGTTCTGAGCCAGCACCTCCATCACAGCTACAAATAGTAGTGGACTTAGTACCGACCCCTGATGCACTCCCACCTTCACCTCAAACTCACCACTGTTCCCGTCCTTCGTCCTTATAGCTGTGCGCGCTCTTTTGTACATTGCCATCACTACTCTGATCAACCATTCCCCTACTCCTAACTCCTAACTCCACTCCTAACTAACATCATCATCATCATCATCAACAACTATAACCAAACAGGACAGGACAATCTGGATAGTCAATATTGTCACTGCCTTCTCAAATTAATCTCCATAAATGTGTGAAATACAGTCACATGAAAAAGTAAGAACACCCCATGTAAAGTTTTGACTTTTTAAACATATTTCAACATACAGCTATTTGATCTTCATTTCAACAATATTGATAGATAAAGGTGATATAATATAACAAATATCATGAAACATTTACATTTTGTCGTCCATTGTATAATTTAAATAAACATAAATGCAAATTTCGCATGTGGAAAAAGTAAGTACACCCCTACATTTATCACTATTTCAAATACCTAAAATTAGAATCAGGTGCACCAGCTCAGGTGCAAATGATTAGTACATCGTTAGAGAGGATCTTGGAGGAACCTGTCTTATTTAAACCTCAGACATTTAGTTTGGTTTGCTCTTTGTTGTTGAAGTGTGCGGCGTCACCATGTCGAGATCAAAAGAGCTATCTGTGGCCTTCAGAAAGAAGGTTATAGATGCCTACGAGTCTGGGAAGGGATTTAAAAAGATCTCCAAACAATTTCAAATCAATCATTCGACTGTACGGAAGATCATCTACAAGTGGAGAAGATTCCAAACAATGGCCAACTTGTTCAGGCCAGGCCGCCCCAGCAAGTTCAGCCCGAGAGCAGACCACAAGATGCTGAAAGAAGTCTCTAAGAACCCCAGAATGTCATCACGGGACCTACAGGTAGCTCTTGCCACTGTTGATGTCAAAGTGCACGAGTCTACCATTAGAAAGAGGCTGCACAAATTTGATCTACATGGGAGGTGTGCCAGGAGGAAACCTTTGCTGTCAGGGCAAGACTAAAGTTTGCCAATGAACACCTCGGCAAACACCAGCACTTCTGGAACAATGTGCTTTGGACAGATGAGTCAAAGGTAGAGCTATTTGGCCACAGTACTAGAAGACATGTTTGGCGAAAACCAAAGACAGCATTTGACCACAAGAACCTGATACCAACTGTGAAGCGTTGTGGTGGAAATATTATGGTTTGGGGCAGCTCACCATCATAGAATCCACTATGAATTCTTCATTGTACCAGAGGGTGCTTGAGGATAATGTGAGGCCATCTGTCGAAAAGTTGAAGCTCAACCGAAGGTGGACCGTGTAACATGACAATGACCCTAAACATACCAGTAAATCCACCAAGGAATGGCTGAAAAGAAAGAAATGGAGGGTTCTGGAATGGTCAAGTCAAAGCCCAGATCTAAATCCCATCGAGATGTTGTGGGGGGATTTGAAACGAGCTGTGCATGCAAGAAACCCCTCAAACATCGCACAGCTGAAAGAATTCTGCCGGAGGAGTGGGCAAAAATTTCTCCCAGTCGATGTCAGAGACTGGTACACAGTTATAAGAAACGCCTACTTGAGGTTGTTTCTGCCAAAGCGGGCAATACCACCTATTAGAGCCAAGGGTGTACTTACTTTTTCCACATGCGAAATTTGCATTTATGTTTATTTAAATTATACAATGGACTACAAAATGTAAATGTTTCATGATATTTGTTATATTATATCACCTTTATCTATCAATATTGTTGAAATGAAGATCAAATAGCTGTATGTTGAAATATGTTGAAATAGTCGAAACTTTACATGGGGTGTACTTACTTTTTCACGTGACTGTACATCACCACATACATAATATGAGATCCCTTTCATGGAACTTCAATAAAGCTCGAGAAGGCCATTAGGCCCAGTCAATACAGCTAGAGGAGGCCAATAGGCCCATTCAATACAGCTAGAGGAGGATATTAGGCCCATTCAATACAGCTACAGGAGGACATTAGGCCCATTCAATCAGCTAGAAAAGGCAATTAGGCCCATTCAATACAGCTAGAGGAGGCCAATAGGCCCATTCGATGCAACTAGAGAAGACCATTAGGCCCATTCATTGCAACTAGAGAAGGCCATTAGGCCCATTCAATCAGCTAGAAAAGGCAATTAGGCCCATTCAATACAGCTAGAGGAGGCCAATAGGCCCATTCGATGCAACTAGAGAAGACCATTAGGCCCATTCAATACAGCTAGAGGAGGCCAATAGGCCCATTCAATACAGCTAGAGGAGGCCAATAGGCCCATTCAATACAGCTCGAGGAGGACATTAGGCCCATTCAATACAGCAACAGGAGGACATTAGGCCCATTCAATACAGCTAGAGGAGGACATTAGGCCCATTCAATACAGCTACAGGAGGACATTAGGCCCATTCAATACAGCTAGAGGAGGACATTAGGCCCATTCAATACAGCTAGAGGAGGACATTAGGCCCATTCAATACAGCTAGAGGAGGACATTAGGCCCCATTCAATACAGCTAGAGGAGGACATTAGGCCCATTCAATACAGCTAGAGGGGGCTATTAGGCCCATTTAATACAGCTAGAGGGGGCCATTAGGCCCCATTCAATACAGCTAGAGGCCATTAGGCCCATTAAATACAGCTAGAGGAGGCCATTAGGCCCATTTAATACAGCGAGAGGGGGCCATTAGGCCCATTCAATACAGCTAGAGGGGGCCATTAGGCCCATTCAATACAGCTAGAGGAGGACATTAGGCCCATTCAATACAGCTAGAGGAGGACATTAGGCCCATTCAATACAGCTAGAGGAGGACATTAGGCCCCATTCAATACAGCTAGAGGACGACAATAGGCCCATTCAATACAGCTAGAGGAGGACATTAGGCCCCATTCAATACAGCTAGAGGAGGACATTAGGCCCCTTCAATACAGCTGGAGGAGGACATTAGGCCCATTCAATACAGCGAGAGGAGGACATTAGGCCCATTCAATACAGCTAGAGGAGGACAATAGGCCCATTCAATACAGCTAGAGGAGGACATTAGGCCTATTCAATACAGCTGGAGGAGGACATTAGGCCCATTCAATTCAGCTAGAGGAGGACATTAGGCTCATTCAATACAGCTAGAGGAGGACATTAGGCCCATTCAATACAGCTAGAGGAGGCCATTAGGCCCATTCAATACAGCTAGAGGAGGACATTAGGCCCATTCAATACAGCTAGAGGACATTAGGCCCATTCAATACAGCTAGAGGAGGACATTAGGCCCATTCAATACAGCAAGAGGAGGACATTGGGCCCATTCAATACAGCTAGAGGAGGACATTAGGCCCATTCAATACAGCAAGAGGAGGACATTAGGCCCATTCAATACAGCTGGAGGAGGACATTAGGCCCATTCAATCAGCTAGAAAAGGCAATTAGGCCCATTCAATACAGCAAGAGGAGCACATTAGGCCCATTCAATACAGCTGGAGGAGGACATTAGGCCCATTCAATACAGCTGGAGGAGGACATTAGGCCCATTCAATACAGCTACAGGAGGACATTAGTTTCAAACCTTTGGTCGTTTGTCACCATCTAAATCTCCTACCCTCATTGTGTGGAGGATGGCATTATCAATCCATTTAAAATGAATAACAATGATAATTGTTATTATAAATGCAGTGATATATTCACTTGTACATATTGAGGCACTTCCATAGCACACTCAAAATCACCCACAAAAGTCAAAAGGAGCAGAAAGCAGCATGCACATCGGGAATGTCTCATATTTAATCAAAAGAATTGCGAAAAGGTTGTTTTTTTGAGATGTGCTGAAGGTGGGCAGAGGATCAATTGATCAGCAACCCAAGGAAATAACAACCACCGGTGTTGGGTATAAATAACATCCAAGTGGAAAACTTTTACCTTGGCCCGCTCACTGTTCCTTCTGTTGTCAAATGTTCGCTGCCATTCCTCAAAATCTATCGGAGCTACCCCAACAAGCATCTAGCATCCCGACTTTGGTTAATTATTCCAGTGTGATCGTATTCTTGATTTTGTTTTTAGCCGCGTCGCAGACGCTGCTCATAGAGTGCCCTCTGCTGCTGTTGTTGTTGTTCTTCTTCTTGTTCTTGTTCTTGCAGAGAAGACCAAACCTCAAAGCTCCACCCATTCTGGGAACCATAGCTCCACCCATTCTGGGAGAGCCTTCATATAAACAAATATCCACCATTTTATTAACTCGCATAGCTTTGAGGCCTGTTTTGTAGGCCCGTGGTGTCTTCCTCTCTCACACAGTTTTATTTCAAATCAAATTCGATATATCATTTCATTTTTCACAGTCGCTAACATAGTTTTAGACTCGGTTGAAAAAAAACGGGAAGAAAATCCGATGAAAGTTGCCCTTTATAGAACGAAATGAATTCTCAAACGCCTGTAACTTCAAGTCCATTGAGATATTTTTTTTTTAAATCGCGGCATGCTCAGTCATACACCGCCCGAAATAACGGACGGGAAATTGCCGAGATATATATTTTTTTAAATCGCGGCATGGCCAGTCATACACCGCCTGAAATAACAGACGGGAAAATGCCGAGATATATTAAAAATTCGTCCATTTGATGACAATCGTCACGATGAAATATTTAATTTGTACGTCGTCACAATAATGTGGAGAGAGGAGCATAGCTTCGTTCACGTGTCGCCACACACGGGAAATTGCCGAGATATATATATTTTTTAAATCGCGGCATGGTCAGTCATACACCGCCTGAAATAACAGACGGGAAAATGCCGAGATATATTAAAAATTCGTCGCCACACACGGGAAATTGCCGAGATATATTTTCACTTTGCACAAAAATAACATCAAGTAATCGAATCAATAGGAATGTCCTGTGCCTATAACATCGACGTTATAGGCACAGCTGCATCTAGGCATTGTGTAACATCGACGCGGCTTTTGTTTTAATTAAAACTTTTTGTACTTGTTTCAGATCAAATGTTGCTCTCCACCTGTAAGGCCAAAGATCATCCCTACGCTAATTAATCCGTTGCGTCCGCTTGTCCTACACATGTTTTGTGCAATCTTTCCGAGCTTTGGACAGGATGTGTCTCGGGAAGGGTTATGTCTCCAAGTTGATAGCAGGTACATTTGTTGCTTCATCTAGAGTTTCTAGTTTTGGTGGTAATTGTTCTGCAAAAAACCGCAGTTGCTGGGATGGCAAAGGAAACTTTTAGGAGCACGAGTTTATGTGGTTATCCACCGTCTACAAAATAACTACTTAGTTGCTGGCATCGACTACAGTAGAGCACATTCATTTTGCAATTACAAATATTTTTTCCTCGACATTATTGTCCAACGGAACCCTCTAAACATGGTCGGAGATGGGGACATTTAAAACTAGAACGGCACTCAGTAGAGAGCAAACCCTCCAACTAGTTGGCCATATCACTCAATGGTGAAGAATCACTCAAAAATTATACTAGCTGGATCTGGATCCAGATCTTCACCAAAATTGAATACATTCTTCCTTGTCACACACACAACCGGTCCAACAAGTTTCGTCCAAATCCGTCCATAACTTTAGAGATATCCTGCTATGTGTCGTTTTTGGCCCTATCGCCCAATAGTGAAGAATCACATTAATAATTAAATAATTCTCATATCCGAATCCATATTCAGATCTTCACCAAAATCGAATCGAATCGTCCTTGTCAGACACTCAACCGGTCCACAAAGTTTCGTTCAAATCCGTCCACAACTGTTTGAGATATCCTGCTATGTATCGTTTTTGGCCCTACCTCCCAATGGTGAATAATCACTTTAAAAATTATAGTAGCCGGATCCGAATCTGGATCTTCACCAAAATCGAATCATTTCCTCTTTGTCACATACGCTACCTCTCTGCCAAATTTTGTCTGAATCCGTCCACAACTTTTTGAGATATTTGGTTCACAAATTGACAGACAAACAAACAGACAGGGGTGAAAACATAACCTCCATTCACCTTCCTTTGGTGGCGGAGGTAATGAGCTCCGACCGACTGACCGATCATCCGTCCATGTATGATATTTCATTTCACACGATATTTCAAAAAACCGTTGAACATTGAGCTTTTGCATGACAGATTCTTCGAGACATTATCTCAACCTGATTCGATCAAGGCGGTGATTGGCTGAATTTTGTTGCCATGGCAACCATCTCAGTAACTTGGCACGTGCACGCGGTATTTCAAAAACTGTTGGACATTTAGCTTTTGCATGACAGATTCCTCGTGACATTATCTCAACCTGAACTAGAACGCCACTCAGTAGAGCGCATACTCCCGCCATGGGTCAAGTTGGAATAGTACGATTTCACAAAAGTTTGAGGGACTAGTTCAGCGACAACACAAGACAACACAACACAAGACAGACACTGTGCAGATATATATTTAGAATATATAGAAGATAATGTTTTTTAAAAAACAAGGCAATTTCACTTACATTTTCGGATTCAGCGTTCAATTCCATGTAGGTGAGTGTATTTTAAGGCATGTGTGACTTCAAATAAAATTGTAAGCCAGGAAAACGTTCGTTTCATTCCTTAGGGATACAACATGTAAAACTGGCCCAAACGTCAAAATAAAACTCGCTCATTTTAAGTCGTACAAGCTAATGATACCACTCATTCTTCTGGGAAGAATCCCGTGCACATGCTTGTCATGTCACACTTATAAGTCACCTCAGTCTTTATAAGTTCATCAAATACTGACACCGCAATTGACATTCGCTGTGGTAAAAAAAAAAAAAAAACGTTTTAAAGCATTACACGTATGAAACAATACATTTTATGAAACGGGGAAAACTAATACACACTTTGGTGGTTTTAAAATGACAGAATATGTCTTTATTAGAAAAAAAAATGAACATTGAAGACGACGCTGCTAAAAAAAATACACTGCTCTTAACGCATAACCACGAGTTTAAACTACATTTACAACAAATATGAAAACTATTTTCATATCACAATATTAATTAAAAACACCTCACAGCCACGTGATTTAAAAACACCTCACCACCACGTCATTTTACAAATCACCACCACATAATTCAAAATAGCTCACCACCACGTGATTCAAAACCACCACCACGTTATTAAAAACACTTTACAACCACGGAAATAAAAGTTTTAGGGAGTAGTTCAGTGACAACAGACACTGCCCAGACATGTCGATATATAGATAAATAAACCTGAAAATCGCAGAGCCAGAATTATTTTTTGGTCTGGGAAGCCATGCGAGGTTTCTTCTTCTTCAGCCTCTCACAACCCTGTGTGAATATGTGATCTTTTTTTTAAAAGTTCGAATTTTGCCAAATCTGTTTTATTTGTTTGTTAATATACCTCAGCCATTGACAAATCTGGAATTATAATTTTATTTGAGATTCAAATTAACCCGGGACATTGTGTCAAATGATGCCTGCAGGTCTGTACATGTGATAAATAATTAATCGTCCACAGTCGAAGACTCTTCTTCTTCACGCAATAACAACTTCCAGCTTCCACAACGTACATCCAATCATCTTCAAATTTTGCACACTTGTTACTCTTCATGACTTCTACTAGAGTATGAAGTTTCACATCGATCAATGAAGTGGTTCAAGAGATATAAATGTTTTTATTATTTGCTTTAATTAACGATATCTGCCAAACCACGTGACCTATCGCAAATTACAAAAGGACATTTTAGTAGACTGATATGCTGAACAGATTTGTGAAGTTTCCCCTCAAATAGATCACAAATGTTTGAGCTAGGTTTTAAATGTTTGTGCTTAAAAACGTCATAACTCTGAAACGATGTGATGCATGACGTCATGCTCGCTGACTTTTTTGTTCGTCATGGGTATGTTCTGCCTGCAAATTTTGGCCTCGATCTGTTCAGGAGTTTTGGAGAAAATTGGATTTTAGTGTTTTTCACTCAAAACAATATGGCGGCCGAACCACGTGACCTGTGACGTCATAATTACCATTAAAATATTCTGCAGACGGAGTCCCTCCTATGGTAAAAATTTGCTCTCAATCGGTCCAATTATTGCAGAGAAAATGGTTTTTAAAGGAAAACAGAAAAAAAATCCCCAAAAAATTCCCCAAAAAACTTCCTGGATCCGGAATAATTTCCTGAGCTTCACCAAAAACTAATCAATTCTTCCTTATCCCAAGTGCAATCATCCCACGAACTTTCATCCAAATCCGTTCAGAACTTTTCCAGATATCTTGTTCACAAACACACAAACACTCACACGCACACACACACACACACACACACACACACACACACACACACACACACACACACACACGATCGAATGCATTACTCCCTGGCGGGAGTAATTAGATCACGGCGGTGATTGGCTAAATTTTGTTGCCATGGCAACCATCTCAGTAACTTGTCTCGTGCACATGATATTTCAAAAACCATTGAACATTTAGCTTTCACATTACAGATATGTATTCCTCATACCACCCAAAAGGTAGGCGACCTAGAGTATCAGCTCCATGTTTGTCTACATTTCACACACTACAGTCATGTGAAAAAGTAAGTACACCCCATGTAAAGTTTTGACTTTTTCAACATATTTCAACATACAGCTATTTGATCTTCATTTAAACAATATTGATAGATAAAGGTGATATAATATAACAAATATCATGAAACATTTACATTTTGTAGTCCATTGTATAATTTAAATAAACATAAATGCAAATTTCACATGTGGAAAAAGTAAGTACACCCTTGGCTCGAATAGGTGGTATTGCCCCCTTTGGCAGAAACGACCTCAAGTAGGCGTTTCTTATAACTATCTACCGGTCTCTGACATCGACTGGGAGAAATTTTTGCCCACTCCTCCATGCAGAATTCTTTCAGCTGTGCGATGTTTGAGGGGTTTCTTGCATGCACAGCTCGTTTCAAATCCCCCCACAACATCTCGATGGGATTTAGATCCAGGCTTTGCCTTGGCCATTCCAGAACCCTCCATTTCTTTCTTTTCAGCCATTCCTTGGTGGATTTACTGGTATGTTTAGGGTCATTGTCATGTCGCAAGGTCCACCTTCGGTTGAGCTTCAACTCTCCGACAGATGGCCTCACATTATCCTCAAGCACCCTCTGGTACAATGAAGAATTCATAGTGGATTCTGTGATGGTGAGCTGCCCAGGCCCTGATGCAGCAAAGCTGCCCCAAACCATAATATTTCCACCACCATGCTTTACAGTTGGTATCAGGTTCTTATGGTCAAATGCTGTCTTTGGTTTTCGCCAAACATGTCTTCTGGTACTGTGCCAAAATACCTCTACCTTTGACTTATCTGTCCAGAGCACATTGTTCCAGAAGTGCTGGTCTTTGCCTAGGTGTTCATTGGCAAACTTTAGTCTTGCCCTGAAGTTCTTTCTGGACAGCAAAGGTTTCCTCCTGGCACACCTCCCATGTAGATCAAATTTGTGCAGCCTCTTTCTAATGGTCGACTCGTGCACTTTGACATCAACAGTGGCAAGAGCTACCTGTAGGTCCCGTGATGACATTCTGGGGTTCTTAGAGACTTCTTTCAGCATCTTGCGGTCTGCTCTCGGGCTGAACTTGCTGTGGCGGCCTGGCCTGAACAAGTTTGCAGTTGTTTGGAATCTTCTCCACTTGTAGATGATCTTCCGGACAGTCGAATGATTGATTTCAAATTGTTTGGAGATCTTTTTAAATCCCTTCCCAGAATCGTAGGCATCTATAACCTTCTTTCTGAAGGCCTCAGAGAGCTCTTTTGATCTAGGCATGGTGACGCCACACACTTCAACAACAAAGAGCAAACCAAACTAAATGTTGAGGTTTAAATAAGACTGGTTCCTCCAAGATCCTCTCTAACGATGTTCTAATCATTTGCACATGAGCTGGTGCACCTGATTCAAATTTTATGTATTTGAAGTAGTGATAACTGTAGGGGTGTACTTACTTTTTCCACATACAAAATTTGCATTTATGTTTATTTAAATTATACAATGGACTATAAAATGTAAATGTTTCATGATGTTTGTTATATTATATCACCTTTATCTATCAATATTGTTGAAATGAGAGATCAAATAGCTGTATGTTGAAATATGTTGAAAAATTCAAAACCTCACATGGGGTGTACTTACTTTTTCACGTGACTGTATATATATATATATTTATATATATATATATACTTATACTATAGACCACCACAAATAAGAGGAGTGTAATTACTGGGTAAATTTTATTTTAAAATCCACCTTTAAATAGGTTGGGCGATCCATGTCCATGGAGGTTTCGCAATATAGTAAACTCGGAGGAGTACCCGGTGTTGGGGGCAGGGGGAGCGGGGAGAGGGGGGCAGGCAGGAGAGGGAAGGGTGAGGAAGGGAGTGGGTGGAGTGGAAGGGGGAGGGGAGACAGAGATGAGGAGAGAGGGCGGGGAAAGATTATCGCAAGGTTTTTGTGCGAAAACATCACAGGCAAACCGCGTAACCGATTCCCTCTCAGGTGGTTGCAGGTTCTCCTCGTGTAAAAGCCCTGCCTTGTCCTACGCCCTCCCATATCCCAGTAGAATAACGGTGAAGTATATGAACAATAGGACAAAGGGAGGAGAAGCAGACGAAGGAGAATGGAATCTGTCTAACCAGCCTGCGAATGCAGCTTTATTTGGAGATGCAAAGATGGTCCTGCCATCCCTACTCCCAGTCTCCCACATTCCCGAATGAGGTCACGGACACATAGCCTATGTTACCCCCCAGACAAAGTTGTGTTTGTATTTGTACCCTGAGTAAAGTATAAAAACATTTATAGCTGGAGTATCCGGCGTTGCTCAAGCAAAAAAGAAACATTAACATATTTGAAATGAGGGCAAATATAATGGAAAAGCAATTACATCCAAAACAGAATCCATCACAAATATCAAATCATCATTTCACCTTTTCGTTGAATATATGCTGGTGATTGTGCCGTTCATCACGTTTCTGAGTTAATTATGAGGACGTTCAGGATGAAGATGAAACCGTACCACCAACCTCGACCCCTTTCGGAATTGTTTTATTATTTATGTTCAAATGTCTGGTGATTGTTTTCTATTTATTTATGCGAATGTGTACTTGTATATAACTGTCATTAATCAAAAAGGTTTAGGCACTACAGAGCAATTTTTTAAAATCCAAAAAAAAAACTTGTTTTTTTTGCCTGAAACACTTCCAGACACTCACTGATGAACCTCTGAAACTTTGACGAAGATACATTCAGCAATCTCTGGGAAAAATGGCGACACACAGACCAACGGCTCTCTTATATAGTAGATGATATCTGGTTATAATTGGTACCATGGGGTATTGGGGTAGTTTGAGCTTTCGATAGTGGATTCCGTAAAATAAAAAATAAATTGGCCACTAGTCGCACAACCACCATGTGATAACATTGTAAACGGTGTATATGCTCATATGTTGTTGTGAAGGTAAATTGTGGTCCATTTACTTTCACTTGAATTCATCGTTTTAATATGGAATATTCTTATTTCTTCACCGATTGTTTGTCCTTTACTTCCAGGATGATATCTTCGCTGACCTCTCGAATCTCACACACCTGTTTCTGCACAGCAACAAGCTAATGGGCCTGTCAGAAAATGTTTTTGTTGGACTACTCAGCCTGGACATGCTTCTCCTACACGAAAACAACCTGCGCATCATACAAAGGAGAATATTCCGTGATCTTGGAGCCCTCACAACACTCTTTCTCTTCAACAATGAACTCTCAGAGCTCTCTGGCCTAGCACTAGCAGACCTAAAGTCTCTGCAGTACCTCAGGGTCAATGGCAACCTTTGGTCCTGCGATTGCCACGCGTACTCCCTGTGGACGTGGTACCGGGATTTCCAAGGGTCCAGCACGAAGGCCTTGTGCCATTCGCCGCTGGCCCTTGTTGGAAAGAAGCTGCAAGATCTACCCGAGAAAACATTCTTGCTGTGCTCGGAGTGGTCCACTACCCCGCAATTCACACTCGCGCCTTCACACAAGCAACACATGAAGCCCGAGGATTTTGCAAAATTGGATAGTGGCACCGTCGCCACACGGAAATCAGGAAAGTGCCACGGTCAAACCAGTCGACGGGATGATGAGAGTCAAAGCCTTTTGTCCGACAATGATAGCGATAGCTACAATGGAGAAGAAGAATTCCCACACAAGAAACAGAAGGGTATTAGTGGAAATCCACCACTTGGGACTTACATGTCTGTTAATACCATGAAGCAGAATGATGGGACTCGATCAGCGAGGAAAAGAGAGAGGTGCTTGAGGAAAAGCAAGAAAGCGCTGCTGGAGATGCACCATGGCAAGAACTCCGCGCCGTCCACTCATCGGCTGAAAACTCACTACATTTTTGTGCTCTTCAGTTCAATGTTTCTTATGACATGGTGCCAGTGATTTACATGGTTTCAGCACAGTGAAAAGTCTATTTTACCACCTGATTTTCAAATCTGAGGAACAATTTGAGTAAATATATCATTTGCTGTTGATACTGTGTAAATTATCCTATTAGAAATAATAATTGTAAATTTGTTTCCTGTTTAACTATTGGATTCCTCCACAATGTCAGGAACTTCACTCTCAATGGGCTTTTCTTCTACATTTCCATGTTTCAAACATTTACTTCTGGCATTTAGAAGTCTTCTTTTATTTATCGGAGAGGTTTTTCTTAGAATTCAGCAAATCAACTCTAAATCCAGGATTTCATTTCTTACAACTTTTCATCTTTAAAGTGAAATCTTCATTATATAGCTTGTGTTGCCAGAGACCTTCAGAGCAAGTGGATGCCTCGCATAGAGACAGCTATATGACGAAGTTTATCTTATATTTCTACTCATGTGTGTATGTATGTATGTATGTATGTTATGTACAGTTCCTATAGGGCATGGTTACAAACCGGAGACCTTCGCTAGATAGATGCATGCAGACCACGATTAATTCCCACTTGTTGCACACCTAATAGGACTTCCACTTCAACCTTTGTTTGTTAAAGATGTCTATTATGGCATCAATTTTTCATTTCTGTCTATGTGTGCATTTATCGATATGTCACAAATACTCACGACATGCTTGCTGCAAAAAAAATAATTATAAAGACTTAAATATATAATGCAAAATTGAAAAAAACCGAATTGGAGAAGAACATGAAAAGCAGGTGGAGATGCTGGGTGTGGCTGGGTTGAGAAATTTGCGGCTCCGGATGCATACTCAGGTGTCGGTAAATGGTACGTTTTTGACGTACGAACAATAAATGTCCACCATAGCAGCACTTATGTAAATTAGCTGCCAACATAATATTCCACCCAATGCTTTACAACTCACAGCTTCGTTATTTGACTGGGACACTGAATCGGTGAAGAGTTAAAAGTGAATCTTGAAAAGAGATTCAGATCTCCAGGAGATGCACAATCTCGATCAGATGCAGAAGTTTCATTTTTGTAGACAAAATGTGTGTACAAAGAGCAAGGTGACAGAGGGCAAATAGGCAAACTACTGGCGGTAGCACAGTGGAGCAAAAGGTAGACACAAGCAGTAGCGTTGATGAATAAATAAAAAATGAAAAAAAAAGAGGAGGCAGCGGAAGCAACCACCATAAATTTCAAGAGGGTTGGGCTAGATAGGCTTAATGGAGGGATAAAAGATCACAGGTGATGATAGGGGGTAGCATGTGATGGTGATATACTGCAAGCTTGAGCCTTGGCAGGTATTGTGCGATCGAACCGCCTAAGTGAAGCAGTTCCACAAATGGAAGAAAAGAGTAACAAAAGAGCCGAGTGAGGCAGTAAACCTGGATTTTTGGCTTTGAACCCGGAGGAAATTACTAAAAGATTGGGTGAGTCTTGGAGGAGCAAGGAAGGATCAGAGGGCTGAGAGACCAAAGGAGCAATACCAGAGTTGCAGAAAAAAAACCTAGAGAAGCCACCAACCTGTCTGCGATGAGAAAGCATCAAGCTTTGTGATTCTGCCTTTTCATAAGAGATGCCAATAATATCAAAAACTTTAGATTCCACAGAAACCAGAAGACATAGACCTGATACAGGAGCGCCAGGCCATTGGGGAGAGCAGTACTCCATTTAGCTGCAGACAAATGCCCTGTAGGCTGTGGGTAGTTCTGATTTTTAAAGGAATTTTTTTTTTTTTTTTTTGTATACTGAATCGAGGCTCGTGGAAGAGCTAACATTTATTTCACAAACAAATCAACCAGACAAACAAAATATACAAAAAGAGGGAGTGGAAGACAAGATGGGGAGAGAAGGGGAAGCACACAACCACAACATTTGAGAGCAGGGAGAAGTGTGTGAGGGAGAGGGCTTGGGGGGAGGAGGCGTGGGAAGGGGGGGGGGGAGGGTTGGAAAAGTATAAAACACAAGGACACCAAGGACTTCCAGGACAGAAGTTGGTATTTCAAAAAAGTGGATTTGGGGTGAAATTAGCGGGGGGTAGAAAAGATCAAGGTTTTGGATGGGGGAAGATAAGAGATAGTGGTGAACAGCTGTTTTAAAGACCTAGAGGGTGGAGTGGGATTGAAGAGAGTGAGGGGGTTTGTTCCAGAGGTGGGAGAAAAGAGGAATGAAGGAGTGAAGGTGAGCAGAGAGTCTTGATTTTGGCAGTTTAACCACAAGAGGGTTGCAGGCAGATCTTGTGCGACCTGTAGGAATATTTGGGGGACAGAGCCCAGAGAGAGCTGGGGGGGGCAAGGCCAGAGAGGAGTCGGTAGAAGACGGAAAGACCACCAACCTGCCTGCGGTGAGTGAGTGAGAGGCCCTTGGAGTTAGCTTCATCGCGGGAGAATCCAATGATTCTGAATGCTTTGGTTTCAACAGCGTGAAGACGAGCTAGGTGTGTGGCAGGAGCACCAGCCCAGAGGGGAGAGCAGTATTCCATTGAGCTGTGGATGGGCTGATGATAATGGAAGATGATAAGTCTGCGGCTGACTTTGCCAATCACATTTGCTGTATGGTCAGCCCAGGAGAGGTCATTCCTACGGTGGGGCCCACTCTTCCTTCTGCAGGTGATTCCACATTAAGCTATGCAGCATCCCAACAGGCAGACCACAACTAACTGTGTAACTCTGCTGATCTGCAATTGATTCGATGCTGGTCTAACAAAACGGAATATGTCTTTCAGTGTTTACAAATCTTAGTCTCATTCCAACACTGGGCTGGAGGTATGCACACTCGCCTTTGAGTTGGGTAGCCTGGGTTAGAACCTTGACCCAGCTATAAACTGCCATCCATGTGTTCCACAGGCCGTACAGGGCATCAATGTGTGTGCCATCCCTCAGATGGACGTCAAACTAGATGTCCCGTCCGCCAGCATTAGTTGGGTGATGTTAAAGATCCCACAGTGTCTTTCATGAAGAGGAGACGAGCTATCATCAGCACCCTGGATAAATTCCAAATTCCAGCTCTCACCTACAGTGGGTCCTGGATCATTGGCACAGCTGCGTCAAAAAGGATCATCTAAGCCACCTTGGCAAAAGGATTGTCAAACAAAACCACCTCTCAATTTCCATGGCCAGTCCCTGGAAGAGGTTCAGTTTCTTGACCCTCAAGGCCACACCATCAGCCACGACCTCTCCTGGTAAGACCATATAGCAAAGCTGGCCTGAAAACCAATCTGCAAAGTGGACATCTTCCAAGTCAGACTTTAGAAAATCAAAAATGCTCACAGCCTACAATTCCAGAGCATCAGATAGGTTGTTTGTGTGTGTAAATATCAAGACTGGGATGAAGTCGCTGTCTTGATGCTGAAGTGTTAAAAAGAAGAAGAAGCAAGAGCACCAAAGCAGGATTTGAGAGCCTAAGCGCTGATGTAAATTTAAGGTTGGACAAACCTCTCTCTGCCTTCTCTGGTCCGGAAGAAAGAGTGCTGTTGGAAGTGGGTACGAGCATATAGATTTGAGGATATTGAGGCACAATCACAATGCATAATGACTCTACCTTTAAATTTGCAAACTGTACAACCTTTGGGGAGTTTTCTTTCAATGAAGTACAGTATATTTCTCATCAATTTTAATTATTTGTCTTCTCAATGTCCCCAGCTGTGCTGCAGAACCTGCATGTATGAGATGTAATAGAAATCGAGCATTTCCCAAGTAGTTTTGTAACCCTTTTGGCTTCATGGAATTATGCTTGCGTCATAACGCAAAACAATAAAATAATCCTAACAATATTATAGTAATGCCAATCGTATATCTCATAACATGTTTATAGCATATGTAATGCATCGGATAAAGTATTTCCAGATATTTTCCAGCTTAATTGTTTCGCACTTAACTCCTTTGCGCAAGGCTTTGGTGCTACAAAAACAATCCAGACCAGCAGATTGCATGCAACTTTAGGGTCTGGTGGCACTGCGATGTCCACCGCTGTAAAGTCATTATCTGCTGTTCACTCTTCGGGAACGTCTTCCACATGGCAGCCATGTTTGCGGTAGAACCATCTTTGCATCTCCAAATAATGCTGCAGTCGCAGGCCGGTTAGACGAATTCCATTCTCCTTCGTCTGCTTCTCCTCTCTTTGTCCTATTGTTCATATACTTCACCGTTATTCTCCTGGGATATGGGAGGGCTTAGGACAAGGCAGGGCCTTTACAGGAGGAGAACTTGCAACCACCTGAGAGGGAATCGGTTACGCGGTTTGCCGTGATGTTTTCGCACGAAAACGTGTACATGAAGGTAGGTACATTCTGAAGCCAAAGTTCTCCTGGGAATTATTTTGCCTGTGGTGGAATATTCTCCCAAGATCGTCGATCATGTTTACATGGAGTATTATTTTCGTGCTTCGGCACTGTGGTTACGGTACTCCGATGATTATCGCAAGGTGCACGGGGAAAACCTTCCCAATGTCGGGAGTCGAGGTGTGAGTTTGGTATTTTGGCACCACGTTATTCATCAGGTTTCACCGCACTGCTCAGCAAGATAATTATTTGTACATCTGACAGAATGGTGGAAACTCCTTCACACATTCTAATTGTGATAAATTCAATTTACGTTTAGGGGGTGAGCATTCTCTTTGTAATACCCACTGCACTTATCAAATCTAAAATTAACTTTTAAGGAGCATTGGAATGAGGCCATGCGGTTAAAAAGAAAAGCACAGAGGCCTCACCTCTAGGTTTGTCCCTTACCCAATTTTTAACAATAAAAAACAATTGTTCGGCATTGTTCCTCAGCTGCGGGATACCCGGCTTGCTATCTCAACGTCGCTGCCTTAACAATAACCAATGTCAGTGTACATGTGGGTTTTATACGTTTTGTACACTACCTTTGATTTTACTTGTATCTACCAATTACAGCTGATGTAATAATATCGTTCAATGTCAGATCGATTTTGGTTTTCAAGAATATCCTCAGTGGGGAAAGTGGACGCATGTTAATAGCGAATATCCCAATTCTCCTTGCATGCCTTTATTTGTGCCAGTTGTGTTTGTCAAAAAAAAAAAAAAAATGCTACCCCATAATCGAAACGTACCACAATGGCAGTTGTACCTCTTTTTTGCTGTGGTTTTACATTCCTTCTCAGCTCGCCGGTCCACAGGCTCTGACTGCCTTACAATAGGCAATAGGTACCTGGCGTCCGCAACGCAAGCGGAAACTCACACAGGGCTCCTTGCGCAACCTCACCATAATCAATACGTTTGTATAATACGCTTTCAAAGTGGATTTCCATACTCCTATTCGCAATTTTTCTGCTATTGTGCAATCTCAACAGTTGTGAAGGACACTTTTGCTTTGTTGCAATAGGAGCCGATGTTGATGCGATTAAACCAACATAATCCTCTGATAGGAATGTTCAAAAGTAGCAAGTTTAACGTTGATTTCTTATGCTATTGTTTAAGCTTTTGAATCTGTTCTGTGCTGCTGTTAGTCTTCCAATTTCTGCTGAGATTTTGCCAACTGTTTTGGTAGTAAGAAATTCCTTCGCATTGCTACCACAGTTTTAGTTTGTATTATTGCATCAACGTAGGATGCTCATCACAGCGGAATTCAGTGTATAAATCCAAGCCATGTGTCATTGTGCCCAGAAATCGAATAAAGCAAAGGCACATCATGTTACATCTGCGGTCTGTAGACAATGAATGATTTGTGCATTTATATCTTTCTTCATAGCTGTCAAGTAAAAATCTTTCTTCATAGCTGGTGTTGTTGACACCCTGGTGTTGGGCTAGCGGCTAGGGTGCCGGCCTAGGTATACCTAGGATCCTGGGCTCGAATCCCGGTCGATCGCTGAATCAACGTCAAGGGGGTTGACAGCCTGTCATTCCTTCCGAGGTCGGCCAATTGAGCACCAGTTCACTGGTAATTCCCTGCTTGTCGTTAAAGGTGGCAAAAAGGGTTGGCGTCAGGAAGGGCATCCGGCCGTAAAACATTGCTTCAAAAAGGGGACCAAAAAACAACAACAACCACGGTTCCCGAAAAAGGCCAACCCCCGCTTTGCGGGGAAAAATGGCCTCTAAAGGTGGTTATTTTTTTTTTAATATATATATAGCTGTCAAGAGCTTTTCCATCTCCGAAGTTGCACAACTAAGTTGGACGGTATGGGCATACTTATAGCTTGTGTTCATGCCTACACATCACAAGTTTAATTTTTGTTGATTTATGGCTCGCTTTACACAAGTGGATCTTTAACTCTGCAGGGTAAGTTGTCAAATGATCAGGAAGAGATACTCAAGACTAAATACCTTGGTTAGTAATGGCAAATCTCCAGTTGTGTTTGAAACACCATCAGCAGTTTTTCTCATGCCCAGTTGTCCTGGTCACTTTTTTTTTCATCAATATATGGCATGCGATGACAATAGAGTGATTCTGTGACTGACAAATGGAGGGTCATGCAAGTGCCTTTATCCCATGATTCAGTGCCCGGCTTCCAAAGAACGAACTAGAGGGCTGCGTTCAGAGATCGCAGATGGTTCGCAGTATAGCCAACTTGTAATATTAGCCAATTGGTAACACTTGCTAGAGCAGCAGGTTGCCTCATAATAAAAACAAACGTTTTTTTTGTTTGTTTTGTTGTTAAAGTGGGACACCACTGGAACCATAAAGAATTTTTAAATGGGGAAAAAATTAAAAATGCTAATAATTAAAAAATTAAATCACTGAAAACAAACAAATATAAAATAATTGAAATTTTTTGAAAATTGAAAAAATAATTTTGTAATTAAATAATTGAAAATTCTAATACAGTATTTGAAAACTTAGATAATCAAATACTTGAATAATTAGAAAATAATTGAATATATTGAAAAGTGAAAAAATGATTTTGTAATTAAATAATTGCAAATTCTAATATTTAAAAAATTAAATAAAATTTAAAAAGAATTGAAAATTTTGAAAAGTGAAAAGATAATTTTGTAATAAAAAAATTGCAAATTCTAATATTTTAAAAATTAGATAATCAAATGCTAAAATAATTTTAAAAGAATTGCGAATTTTGAAAAACCAAATAATTGAAAAAGAAAAAAAATCGAATGCATTATTTTTGTAACAAGCATTCTGAGTATTGCGCTGCAATACATGTCCCCTACCAAAGTTCAAAGTGCCATAACTTTGTCAAAAATGATCGAATATGCAAATTTATGCACGGTTGATGCTGGTTTTCAAACTTGATCTGAGGTATGCTGAGACACATGTGGGTCATGCCTCGCCTCGTTGATAAGCCTGCAAGGTCACTCCGTGGAGCGGCCTGCACGTATTGCACTGTGTGAATTATATAATTACCAACTCACTGTCTGAGGTACTAGCGATTCAAGAGATATCCATTTTTTAAATATTTTCGTTTAATTAACGATATCTGCCAAACCACGTGCCCTATCGCAAATTCCAAAAGGACATTTTAGTAGACTGACATGCTGAACAGATCTGTGAAGTTTCCCCTCGATTGGATCAAAAATGAGGGAGGGGCTCGGTTTTAAAGGTTCATGCTTAAAAACGTCATAACTCTGAAACCATGTGATGTGTGACGTCATGCTCACTGACTTTTTTGTTCGTCATGGGTATGCGATTCTGCCTGCAAGGTTTGGCCTCGATCTGTTCAGCCGTTGCAGAGAAAAAGGGGTTTTTGTGTTTTCACGAAAAACAATAGGGCGGCCGAACCACGTGACCTGTGACGTCATAATCACCATTAAAATATTCTGCAGACCGTGTACCCCCTACGGTGAAAATTTGATCTCAATCGGTCCAATTATTGCAGAGAAAATGGTTTTTAAAGGAAATTAAAACTTAAAATGGCACTGAGTTAAGGATCATCCGAATTTTCAGAATTACCAAAGTTCAAAGTGCCATAACTTTGTCAAAAATGATCGAAACGTCGTGAAGTTCGAACTTGATCTGTAACTTATCATGAGGAAACCATGTACCAAGTTTGAAATCATTAGCCTTCAGAGTTTAGAAAAAAAAGGTCCGGAAAACTGTTCTTTGCGTGACGGACTGACGGACTGACGGATTGATGGACTGACGGACTGACAGACAGAGGGACGGCGTGCAAACCTATAGTCCCCTCCGGTGTACACCGGTAGGGGACTAATAATGGAAAAATTAAGCCTGAAAACGTAGTAAGCAGAACACCATGGACACCAAGACAACACTTAATGCCTCCCTCCCGGACCCATAATTATACATTTTGCCAGGATATGGTAAAAAAAAAAAAAGGGACTGCAGAGGAGGCCAAAAAAATGGAATCAAAAGTTTACTCAAAACCATGCTTCCAATTTGTGCCTTTCACAAGGGATTAATTCAGCTTACCAGCTCATCGGTCTTGTTGATTTTAATATTGTGTTGATATGGACATGATATGGACATGTTGATATTAAAATATTGTGTTGATATGGACTCGGCCTGGCCAGGTTGATTTGCTTGAAAATGCACAATATTGAGTAACCCATGTCTGAAGGAATCAACCATCTCATCACAAAGACCATGCGAACACCTTTGCTGAATTGTCTTGATTTTCTACATCAGGCTTAAAAATTCCTTTATTTCAAACATATTCTCGATGAAATGTTGTATTTTGAAAATAAACGCACAAAGTATGTAAATGGGAGCAATATGCATATTTATGAAGCAGGCATTAAGAATAATTGCTTATCTAAAAGATTTATCCTTTTCTGCCAAAAGCAATCAATTTTTTCTCCTCAAATGTAAAAAGATTAATAAACAAGGACAAACAAACCACTATACCTGGTACTTTTAATATGGCTAAAATCCCAACAGCAGCAAATTATCCCTTTTTCCCAATTACCCTACTTCTTGAATATTTCCACCAGGGAATGTAATGTGGCCCTGACTGTGCGCAACAGAGTTCTGGGTAGTTGAGCATAGGTACGCTCCTGTCTGGTTTTGTCCCACACCGACCTGAGATGGTCTGGGCCTTTTGGAAACGGTGCGTTCGCTTCTCCTTTCATTGTGAATCTTTAACGTTTATGATGTTGTAAAAGTGGTTACCAATTATCACATTTCCGGTTGCCAAAAAAATGTCCAAAAACACTTTGCAGAACTAGTTGGACAAGTTCCTGCCATTATGCCGGCAGTTGCTGTAAACCGTGAGTGTTGAACTTTTGAGGGACCCATCTTTGCTGAGATCTCGGATGTTGAGCCCAATGTTTCATGGGAAATATTAAAAATGGTGCCATGAGAATTCCAAATTCTATTGATATATTGACGACCTCAATGCAACTAACAATCCTCAATAAATGCCTCAACGACATATGCACCAGATTGTGTGTGGGTCACATCTGCCGGCCTTCCTGACCTGGGGACATAAAAACACTATTTGGAAATTTCTGTGCTGACCATTTTTGCAGAATCAACATGAACTCAATGCTATCAGACAAGACAACTAATCTCATACACCAATGAATGGATAAAATCAACAGGATGTTGATTGAGGTATGCCAACTGCAGTGGGAAGCAAGCTGATGTTTCAGGCATTAACCCTTCTTTGGAACAAAAATAGGGGAACAGGGGTCAACACCTGAAAGCGTTGGAAGTTAACCAGTGTTTGGAGGATTGCTGTTGTTGTTGTATAGCCCCGGAGAGTTCTCTCGAACAAGCCCGCGGCACGGAGACAACCTATCAATCTCCCAGCAACGACCCAGAGATTCTCCGCATACAGGATGGTGTACTCCAGCCTTCACAAAGTCAGAGCCATGACAGAGTTCGAGAGAAAACAAGAGAGACAAGCGGGAAAGGGCCAGTCCATGGGGACCGATTGGCACTTTGACCGTGACCACGCTGCCATGACGAATCCGAGCAGCAGGGAATAATTGGGATTTTGCCCCAGACTTGCATGGGGGGTGGTGCGGTGGAAGTACAACCACCACAAAGAAGCATCCCCGATAGTTGTCAGTTAAAGGGTTGTTGAGGTAGGAGAGGGTTTGAGTTTGTTTATATTGTCCTGTTCCTAGGGATTAAAATCCTCCAAGGAAACGGATAGCCGAACGAGCTTACACTCCGAGCCGTTCAGTCAAAAATATAGCGGTGTTCTTTACACGCAAGGGAAAGGAGAATGACAAACTTACCTGGACAGCTTCCACCAGACGTCTTCACACCTGCGAAGATCAACTCAAACTGACACGGATTCAAATGTACAAAAATACCGGCTTTATTGAAGAAATGCCGTTAACAAATTAATGCATGGCTAAAAGATTCCTAAATGGGGACGTCCCCATACAGACCCGTATACACACAAAGGGAAAAATAAAGGTGAAAATAAAGCTTGTGTGTTTTTATGTACTTAGCTCTGAGCGTCTCCTGAACCCCCTCGGGAATGGTCAAAACCCCCGCGTCCTTGGTGGGAACAGCACAGGCCTCCGTGTACAGTTCGCTCGCAGGAAACGCAGTCCGCAGTCCGTGCACGGAAAACCGCAGTTCACTCCTCCTCACGATCATCGAAACCTCCAATGTCCCTTGCGTGAGAGCGCTATGAACCACTGTGACTGCATGGCACCAATGTTCCAATGCAAGAGGAGGGAAAATGTCAGAAAACGACCGTTCATTGAGACTGTCCCACTGTCCCAGTGTCCCACCGCAAGATAGCGCAAACTTCGACTGTTCACCTCCAGATCCAGGAACCGAGAGAAAGCCAAAAGAGAAAATGTCGGGAAGAGCGTTCTTTTGTACTCAAGGCTCTGACGTCATCCCATACCGCCCGTGCCTGCTCCAATCAGCCAGTCCCTCTCTTTGTTGCCCGACAAATCTCACCAATCACTGCTCTACGGGGCGTGGCTTCCCGGGCCTGCCTGCTTGATGTTATCACCTGTCGGTGGTATCATCGTTGGTGCTCAAAGTCCTTTTTCCAGTTAGCTTTTATTTAGTGTCGTTTAATGTGCTATTTCTTGGCTTTGTGTGTGTGTCCTGCATTGTCACAAGGAACAGAGGAAAAATAACAGAGGCAGTTACATACAGGGGATTCATTACCCATAATCCCTAACTAATTAACATAACCCCACCCCTCTCATGGGGACACTTATACATTTACATGACATACGGTCTACCGGATCTTACTTATGATAGATGGGGTTTCTTCTTCTTCACGACAGTCGGAGCACACTACCTATACAATTCTACCTGGCTCTAAGGTAATCATTGCCTACCCCCCACAAACGTAACAATATGTAGGGATCCCTGCATTGGCATCGTGAATATATGGACACAGGTGGCAGGGTGTTCAATAGAAGGGAGTGGCCAGATTCGGTCATTATTTGGAATTTTTCAGACTAGAGGTTGAGCATGTTGGTGGAGGGCCGGGGCAGCCGGGGATGGTTAATGGAAGCTAACGATTGAGGGAGTTTTTTTTACAAATACTAGGAGAATGAGTGGAAAGGTTGAAGAGCTGGAAACTGGGATGTATGGCGAGGGATACGACATAGTTGCTGTAAGTGAGACATCATTTAGTGAGCAATCCAACTGGAGGACAGGAATTCAATGCTACATGGTATATATGGGTGAAAGGAAAGAGAAAAGGGAAGGAGGTGTGGCAATCTGGGTGAACCACAGTATTGTATTGTGAAAAAGGGATGACATTAAGGAGGAAATTGATGGAGAGGGTGCTGTGTGGATAGAGATTAGAGATTGGAAAAACAATAAGAATGTAAAAACAATAGAGACTGTCGGATGTTTTTATAGGGCTCCTGTTGTGAGAGAAGAGGAGGAAGGAGGAGTACATGAAGAATTCAGAACGGCATGTGGTAAGGGAAGTGTATTTATAATGGGGGATTTTAACTTTCCAGGAATAGCTTGGGTCCAGGAACAGGGACCAAGCGGGCTTTGGCAGAGCAGATGAGGATTTCCGAGACCCAGTCCAGGATTGTTTTTTTTAACCCAGTTTGCCGATAGGCCCACAAGGGGGAGTGCAATGTTAGACCTCATTTTAAATAACGATCCCAATATGGTGGAGGAGGTGGATATAGGAGAACATCTGGGGACAAGCGACCACAACGTAGTGAGTGGAACTCATGTTCGGGATAGTTCTGTAAGGCTGTTGGATCTAAAGAGGGCAAACTTTAAAGGTAGGTAAAGGTAGGTGCAGAAAGATGCCATAATGGTTGAGCAGAGAGGGATGATGTGTAATTCGGAATTTACAAAATAACAGGACTGGAGTCCGATTCACATAATTATAGGAAGAAACAGAGTCCAGTTAAAAACATAGCTCGGGAGGCCAGAAGAGGATATGAAAATGACACATAGCCAAGGTAAGGAAATAGTTAAGATGAGTGTGGGCCCATTGAGCAATAGTAAAGGAGAATTTGTGAATGATGAGGGTAAGATGGCAGGATTATTAAATATTTATTTTACTTCTACATTTACACACGAACAGTCAGGGGAACTTCCAATAGCTGGAAGTATCTATCTCGGGGGTGAGCAAGGGCTTTTAGAAGAGATCCTTGTAAGAGTAGAGGATTGTAATGCATCCGAGAGTAGAGTATCGAGGGAGGTGGCGGAGCAGATAAGCGTGGTGTTAGTGGATACCTTTCACAGATCGTTGTAGTCAGGTACCAGGGGGTTGGAGGGTAGTAAATATTACACCACTACTTTTTTTTTTTAAAGGTTCCAGAGAATAATTGGGGAACACTGGACCTGTTAGTTTGACTTCAGTGGTAGGGAGAAGGTGTTGGAGAAGGAACGGATAGGGAATAATTTGAATAATTTAAACTTAATTAAAGGTAGTCAGTGTGGATTTACTAAAGGGAGGTAATGTTTAACAAAATTATTGGTGTTCCATGAAGTAGTTTCTGATTGGGCGGATGAGGGAGCTTCAGTGGATGTTGTGTATCAAGACTTTCAGAAGACATTTGATAAGGTACCAACCGATGGTGGGGCTGACAGGATGGCCTCCCGGAAGTACACCTGCTCATCTCGAAGGCATCTATAGCCTGGGTTTGAATCCTGACCCAGCAATAAACTATCGTCCCGGTGTTCCACGGGCAGTTTCATCAATGTGCGTCCCTTGGTTGGCCCTTAAAAATGGGTGTCCCGTCTGCCAGCATTAGTTGGCGGAAGTAAAAAATCCCATTGTGTCCTTCGTGAATAGTCGGTGAGCTACCGCTGACACCATGGCCAACTTCCTGTCTTAATCAGCAGAGGGGCCAACTTCCTGTCTTAACCAGCAGAGGGGCCAACTTCCTGTCTTAACAAGCAGAGGGGCCAACTTCCTGTCTTAACCAGCAGAGGGGACAACTTCCTGTCTTAACCAGCAGAGGGGCCAACTTCTTGTCTTAACCAGCAGAGGAGACAACTTCCTGTCTTAACCAGCAGAGGTTCCAACTTCCTGTCTTAACCAGCAGAGGGGCCAACTTCCTGTCTTAACCAGCAGAGGGGACAACTTCCTGTCTTAACCAGCAGAGGGGACAACTTCCTGTCTTAACCAGCAGAGGGGACAACTTCCTGTCTTAACCAGCAGAGGGGACAACTTCCTGCCTTAACCAGCAGAGGGCATTACATCAGAGGCACACCCACACCCTCAGCCAATGATGCGACCATGCAACCTTGTGCTGCACATGAACGAAGAAGAAGGAGGTTGTTGGCAAAGATGACGGCATGCTGAGTGGCTGGTCACATGCTTAACTGCATTGGAAACTGGTTTAACGATGGGAATCAAAGAGTGTTTGTGAGTGGAAGGATGTCTGGCTGGGAGGATGTAAGTAGTGCGGTACTTCAGGGATCAACACTGGGATCATTATTATTCATAATTTACATCAACGATTTAGACAGTGGGATTTAGAGTAGGGTTTCTAAATTTGCAGGTGACACAAAGCTTGGAGGTAAGGTAGGTACATAGCAAATATTGCGGTGATCACAAAGTCGGGCTACATTCATGGATCGGGCAAAAGACTGGCGGATGTCGTTAACGTGAAGGAATGCTCAGTGCTGGGGTCATGGAGCGGTCTTGGAGTGGGTGACACAGGAGAAGGATCTGGGGTGGTAATAGATCTAGCAGGAAGACAGCACAAAGCCAGGGAACTTCGAGGCCTGAGGCCACAGTCACAAGGCAAAGGTGACAATTAGGACAATATTTTGGAATTAAGGTCTGTCAATCAGAGCTCACATATGGCATAGCTCCCTAGAAAGGTATTGGCAGCAGAAAGAGTAGATATGTTTAAATCTGAATTAGATAGGTACCTCGATGCATTGGAGGCAGATGGGTATGCGGATATTGGTGTGTGGGTGGGTGATGGCTCTCGATTGCAGACATTGTTCTACCTGTCCTTTGTTCAAAAAGTCATGAGACAAAGACTGCTAAATTCTTAATTTCAAAATTTATATTTTATTTTATTTTACAAAAAAATATACCAATTATTTTTTTTTGACATTTTTTTTTTACAACCCGACTCCCTCTCCTTCCCCTTTCCCTTCCCTTTTCCTCACATGTTCACATTCATCAGACAATCTATAGACAATGGATCCAAGATCTATGGGATATTTCTTACCATTTCAAGTAATTGCTATTTGACAATGAGCAGCAAAAAAACCGCCTGTGAAATAATTTACAAGGAAATAATTGGACAGAACGATTCACGATTATTTAGAGGATCCTTAAGTTTTACAAAGAAATTCCAGCAATGAAATTTGTTAACCACATAAAAATCGTTTTAAATGTCGATAAAGCACAAAGTCGTCCGATTGTGGAGTAATGGGTCCATGGACTTATACGCAGTCCCAGAGGCATTGCAGGTGTATATGCTTCCAAGTCACGATAAACTGTACAAAGTATGACAATAAAAACGCCTTGCAGAAGAGGGTGAGTCAGAAAGTTTGTTTTCACTTTTCAAAAGTTTTCAGAGTAAAAGGTACGAGGGTAAAAAGTAAACCTGCTGGAAAATTTGGTAGCACTGGTTGTAAACTACAGAGAAAGGGCCGACCCCTAGTGGCACAGGACCTTTCCATGGTGGTTTGGAGAAAAATCTTTTGATTCCTCTTGTGCACAGATAATGATGAAACAAATAACCACAATAATATAATCTTCAAGGAACAGCTTGGGAACAATTTTTGGATGAATAGCATGGAAGATAATTTTCCTGCCTGACACTCGTCTCTACGGCTCTTTTAAAAACCTCCTCAATTTTTCCCACCTTTTTTTGTGGTAGGCTGGGAACGTTTTAGGCCCAAATATTTCAAGGAATGATTTGCCAGGCCTGACTATTTAAGAAAAGGTGGCCAGAGTTTGGAATTTGTTTGGAATGGCCAGAGTTTGGAATTTGTTTGGAATGGCCAGAGTTTGGAATTTGTTTGGAATGGCCAGAGTTTGGAATTTGTTTGGAATGGCTAGAGTTTGGAATTTTGTGGTGGGCTGGGAACGTTTTAGGCCCAAATATTTCAAGGAATGATTTGCCAGGCCTGACTATTTAAGAAAAGGTGGCCAGAGTTTGGAATTTGTTTGGAATGGCCAGAGTTTGGAATTTGTTTGGAATGGCCAGAGTTTGGAATTTGTTTAGAATGGCCAGAGTTTGGAATTTGTTTGGAATGGCTAGAGTTTGGAATTTGTTTGGAATGGCCAGAGTTTGGAATTTGTTTGGAATGGCTAGAGTTTGGAATTTGTGGTGTGCTGGGGAAAGTTTGTGGCCCAAATATTTCAAGGAATGATTTGCCAGGCCTGACTGTTTAAGAGAAGGTGGCCAGAGTTTGGAATTTGTTTGGAATGGCCAGAGTTTGGAATTTGTTGGGAATGGCTAGAGTTTGGAATTTTGTGGTGGGCTGGGGAAAGTTTGTGGCCCAAATATTTCATGGAATGATTTGCCAGGTCTGACTATTTAAGAGAAGGTGGCCAGAGTTTGGAATTTGTTTGGAATGGCCAGAGTTTGGAATTTGTTTGGAATGGCCAGAGTTTGGAATTTGTTTGGAATGGCCAGAGTTTGGAATTTGTTTGGAATGGCCAGAGTTTGGAATTTGTTTGGAATGGCCAGAGTTTGGAATTTGTTTGGAATGGCCAGAGTTTGGAATTTGTTTGGAATGGCTAGAGTTTGGAATTTGTGGTGGGCTGGGGAAAGTTTGTGGCCCAAATATTTCAAGGAATGATTTGCCAGGCCTGACTGTTTAAGAGAAGGTGGCCAGAGTTTGGAATTTGTTTGGAATGGCCAGAGTTTGGAATTTGTTTGGAATGGCCAGAGTTTGGAATTTGTTTGGAATGGCCAGAGTTTGGAATTTGTTTGGAATGGCCAGAGTTTGGAATTTGTTTGGAATGGCTAGAGTTTGGAATTTGTGGTAGGCTAGGGAAAGTTTGTGGCCCAAATATTTCAAGGAATGATTTGCCAGGCCTGACTGTTTAAGAGAAGGTGGCCAGAGTTTGGAATTTGTTTGGAATGGCCAGAGTTTGGAATTTGTTTGGAATGGCCAGAGTTTGGAATTTGTTTAGAATGGCCAGAGTTTGGAATTTGTTTGGAATGGCCAGAGTTTGGAATTTGTTTGGAATGGCCAGAGTTTGGAATTTGTGGTGTGCTGGGGAAAGTTTTTGGCCCAAATATTTCAAGGAATGATTTGCCAGGCCTGACTGTTTAAGAGAAGGTGGCCAGAGTTTGGAATTTGTTTGGAATGTCCATAGTTTGGAATTTGTTTGGAATGGCCAGAGTTTGGAATTTGTTTGGAATGGCCAGAGTTTGGAATTTGTTTGGAATGGCCAGAGTTTGGAATTTGTTTGGAATGGCCAGAGTTTGGAATTTGTTTGGAATGGCCAGAGTTTGGAATTTGTTTGGAATGGCCAGAGTTTGGAATTTGTTTGGAATGGCTAGAGTTTGGAATTTGTGGTGTGCTGGGGAAAGTTTGTGGCCCAAATATTTCAAGGAATGATTTGCCAGGCCTGACTGTTTAAGAGAAGGTGGCCAGAGTTTGGAATTTGTTTGGAATAGCCAGAGTTTGGAATTTGTTTGGAATGGCTAGAGTTTGGAATTTTGTGGTAGGCTGGGGAAAGTTTGTGGCCCAAATATTTCAAGGAATGATTTGCCAGGCCTGACTGTTTAAGAGAAGGTGGCCAGAGTTTGGAATTTGTTTGGAATGGCCAGAGTTTGGAATTTGTTTGGAATGGCCAGAGTTTGGAATTTGTTTAGAATGGCCAGAGTTTGGAATTTGTTTGGAATGGCCAGAGTTTGGAATTTGTTTGGAATGGCCAGAGTTTGGAATTTGTGGTGTGCTGGGGAAAGTTTTTGGCCCAAATATTTCAAGGAATGATTTGCCAGGCCTGACTGTTTAAGAGAAGGTGGCCAGAGTTTGGAATTTGTTTGGAATGTCCATAGTTTGGAATTTGTTTGGAATGGCCAGAGTTTGGAATTTGTTTGGAATGGCCAGAGTTTGGAATTTGTTTGGAATGGCCAGAGTTTGGAATTTGTTTGGAATGGCCAGAGTTTGGAATTTGTGGTGTGCTGGGGAAAGTTTTTGGCCCAAATATTTCAAGGAATGATTTGCCAGGCCTGACTGTTTAAGAGAAGGTGGCCAGAGTTTGGAATTTGTTTGGAATGGCCAGAGTTTGGAATTTGTTTGGAATGGCCAGAGTTTGGAATTTGTTTGGAATGGCTAGAGTTTGGAATTTGTTTGGAATGGCCAGAGTTTGGAATTTGTTTAGAATGGCTAGAGTTTGGAATTTGTGGTGTGCTGGGGAAAGTTTGTGGCCCAAATATTTCAAGGAATGATTTGCCAGGCCTGACTGTTTAAGAGAAGGTGGCCAGAGTTTGGAATTTGTTTGGAATGGCTAGAGTTTGGAATTTGTTGGGAATGGCCAGAGTTTGGAATTTGTTTAGAATGGCCAGAGTTTGGAATTTGTTTGGAATGGCCAGAGTTTGGAATTTGTTTAGAATGGCTAGAGTTTGGAATTTGTGGTGTGCTGGGGAAAGTTTGTGGCCCAAATATTTCAAGGAATGATTTGCCAGGCCTGACTGTTTAAGAGAAGGTGGCCAGAGTTTGGAATTTGTTTGGAATGGCCAGAGTTTGGAATTTGTGGTGTGCTGGGGAAAGTTTTTGGCCCAAATATTTCAAGGAATGATTTGCCAGGCCTGACTGTTTAAGAGAAGGTGGCCAGAGTTTGGAATTTGTTTGGAATGGCCAGAGTTTGGAATTTGTTGGGAATGGCCAGAGTTTGGAATTTGTATGGAATGGCTAGAGTTTGGAATTTGTGGTGTGCTAGGGAAAGTTTGTGGCCCAAATATTTCAAGGAATGATTTGCCAGGCCTGACTGTTTAAGAGAAGGTGGCCAGAGTTTGGAATTTGTTTGGAATGGCCAGAGTTTGGAATATGTTTGGAATGGCTAGAGTTTGGAATTTGTTTGGAATGGCCAGAGTTTGGAATTTGTTTGGAATGGCTAGAGTTTGGAATTTGTTTGGAATGGCTAGAGTTTGGAATTTGTTTGGAATGGCCAGAGTTTGGAATTTGTTTGGAATGGCTAGAGTTTGGAATTTGTGGTGTGCTGGGGAAAGTTTGTGGCCCAAATATTTCAAGGAATGATTTGCCAGGCCTGACTGTTTAAGAGAAGGTGGCCCGAGTTTGGAATTTGTTTGGAATGGCCAGAGTTTGGAATTTGTTGGGAATGGCTAGAGTTTGGAATTTTGTGGTGGGCTGGGGAAAGTTTGTGGCCCAAATATTTCATGGAATGATTTGCCAGGTCTGACTATTTAAGAGAAGGTGGCCAGAGTTTGGAATTTGTTTGGAATGGCCAGAGTTTGGAATTTGTTTGGAATGGCCAGAGTTTGGAATTTGTTTGGAATGGCCAGAGTTTGGAATTTGTTTGGAATGGCCAGAGTTTGGAATTTGTTTGGAATGGCTAGAGTTTGGAATTTGTGGTGTGCTGGGGAAAGTTTGTGGCCCAAATATTTCAAGGAATGATTTGCCAGGCCTGACTGTTTAAGAGAAGGTGGCCAGAGTTTGGAATTTGTTTGGAATGGCCAGAGTTTGGAATTTGTTTGGAATGGCCAGAGTTTGGAATTTGTTTGGAATGGCTAGAGTTTGGAATTTGTGGTGTGCTGGGGAAAGTTTGTGGCCCAAATATTTCAAGGAATGATTTGCCAGGCCTGACTGTTTAAGAGAAGGTGGCCAGAGTTTGGAATTTGTTTGGAATAGCCAGAGTTTGGAATTTGTTTGGAATGGCCAGAGTTTGGAATTTGTTTGGAATAGCCAGAGTTTGGAATTTGTTTGGAATGGCTAGAGTTTGGAATTTGTGGTGGGCTGGGGAAAGTTTGTGGCCCAAATATTTCAAGGAATGATTTGCCAGGCCTGACTGTTTAAGAGAAGGTGGCCAGAGTTTGGAATTTGTTTGGAATGGCCAGAGTTTGGAATTTGTTTGGAATGGCCAGAGTTTGGAATTTGTTTAGAATGGCCAGAGTTTGGAATTTGTTTGGAATGGCCAGAGTTTGGAATTTGTTTGGAATGGCCAGAGTTTGGAATTTGTGGTGTGCTGGGGAAAGTTTTTGGCCCAAATATTTCAAGGAATGATTTGCCAGGCCTGACTGTTTAAGAGAAGGTGGCCAGAGTTTGGAATTTGTTTGGAATGTCCATAGTTTGGAATTTGTTTGGAATGGCCAGAGTTTGGAATTTGTTTGGAATGGCCAGAGTTTGGAATTTGTTTGGAATGGCCAGAGTTTGGAATTTGTTTGGAATGGCCAGAGTTTGGAATTTGTTTGGAATGGCCAGAGTTTGGAATTTGTTTGGAATGGCCAGAGTTTGGAATTTGTTTGGAATGGCTAGAGTTTGGAATTTGTGGTGTGCTGGGGAAAGTTTGTGGCCCAAATATTTCAAGGAATGATTTGCCAGGCCTGACTGTTTAAGAGAAGGTGGCCAGAGTTTGGAATTTGTTTGGAATAGCCAGAGTTTGGAATTTGTTTGGAATGGCCAGAGTTTGGAATATGTTTGGAATGGCCAGAGTTTGGAATTTGTTTGGAATGGCTAGAGTTTGGAATTTGTTTGGAATGGCTAGAGTTTGGAATTTGTGGTAGGCTGGGGAAAGTTTGTGGCCCAAATATTTCAAGGAATGATTTGCCAGGCCTGACTGTTTAAGAGAAGGTGGCCAGAGTTTGGAATTTGTTTGGAATGGCCAGAGTTTGGAATTTGTTTGGAATGGCCAGAGTTTGGAATTTGTTTAGAATGGCCAGAGTTTGGAATTTGTTTGGAATGGCCAGAGTTTGGAATTTGTTTGGAATGGCCAGAGTTTGGAATTTGTGGTGTGCTGGGGAAAGTTTTTGGCCCAAATATTTCAAGGAATGATTTGCCAGGCCTGACTGTTTAAGAGAAGGTGGCCAGAGTTTGGAATTTGTTTGGAATGTCCATAGTTTGGAATTTGTTTGGAATGGCCAGAGTTTGGAATTTGTTTGGAATGGCCAGAGTTTGGAATTTGTTTGGAATGGCCAGAGTTTGGAATTTGTTTGGAATGGCCAGAGTTTGGAATTTGTGGTGTGCTGGGGAAAGTTTTTGGCCCAAATATTTCAAGGAATGATTTGCCAGGCCTGACTGTTTAAGAGAAGGTGGCCAGAGTTTGGAATTTGTTTGGAATGGCCAGAGTTTGGAATTTGTTTGGAATGGCTAGAGTTTGGAATTTGTTTGGAATGGCCAGAGTTTGGAATTTGTTTGGAATGGCTAGAGTTTGGAATTTGTGGTGTGCTGGGGAAAGTTTGTGGCCCAAATATTTCAAGGAATGATTTGCCAGGCCTGACTGTTTAAGAGAAGGTGGCCAGAGTTTGGAATTTGTTTGGAATGGCCAGAGTTTGGAATTTGTTGGGAATGGCTAGAGTTTGGAATTTTGTGGTGGGCTGGGGAAAGTTTGTGGCCCAAATATTTCATGGAATGATTTGCCAGGTCTGACTATTTAAGAGAAGGTGGCCAGAGTTTGGAATTTGTTTGGAATGGCCAGAGTTTGGAATTTGTTTGGAATGGCCAGAGTTTGGAATTTGTTTGGAATGGCCAGAGTTTGGAATTTGTTTGGAATGGCTAGAGTTTGGAATTTGTGGTGTGCTGGGGAAAGTTTGTGGCCCAAATATTTCAAGGAATGATTTGCCAGGCCTGACTGTTTAAGAGAAGGTGGCCAGAGTTTGGAATTTGTTTGGAATAGCCAGAGTTTGGAATTTGTTTGGAATGGCCAGAGTTTGGAATTTGTTTGGAATAGCCAGAGTTTGGAATTTGTTTGGAATGGCTAGAGTTTGGAATTTGTGGTGGGCTGGGGAAAGTTTGTGGCCCAAATATTTCAAGGAATGATTTGCCAGGCCTGACTGTTTAAGAGAAGGTGGCCAGAGTTTGGAATTTGTTTGGAATGGCCAGAGTTTGGAATTTGTTTGGAATGGCCAGAGTTTGGAATTTGTTTAGAATGGCCAGAGTTTGGAATTTGTTTGGAATGGCCAGAGTTTGGAATTTGTTTGGAATGGCCAGAGTTTGGAATTTGTGGTGGGCTGGGGAAAGTTTGTGGCCCAAATATTTCAAGGAATGATTTGCCAGGCCTGACTGTTTAAGAGAAGGTGGCCAGAGTTTGGAATTTGTTTGGAATGGCCAGAGTTTGGAATTTGTTTGGAATGGCCAGAGTTTGGAATTTGTTTGGAATGGCCAGAGTTTGGAATTTGTTTGGAATGGCCAGAGTTTGGAATTTGTGGTGTGCTGGGGAAAGTTTTTGGCCCAAATATTTCAAGGAATGATTTGCCAGGCCTGACTGTTTAAGAGAAGGTGGCCAGAGTTTGGAATTTGTTTGGAATGTCCATAGTTTGGAATTTGTTTGGAATGGCCAGAGTTTGGAATTTGTTTGGAATGGCCAGAGTTTGGAATTTGTTTGGAATGGCCAGAGTTTGGAATTTGTTTGGAATGGCCAGAGTTTGGAATTTGTTTGGAATGGCCAGAGTTTGGAATTTGTTTGGAATGGCCAGAGTTTGGAATTTGTTTGGAATGGCTAGAGTTTGGAATTTGTGGTGTGCTGGGGAAAGTTTGTGGCCCAAATATTTCAAGGAATGATTTGCCAGGCCTGACTGTTTAAGAGAAGGTGGCCAGAGTTTGGAATTTGTTTGGAATGGCCAGAGTTTGGAATTTGTTTGGAATGGCCAGAGTTTGGAATTTGTTTAGAATGGCCAGAGTTTGGAATTTGTTTGGAATGGCCAGAGTTTGGAATTTGTTTGGAATGGCCAGAGTTTGGAATTTGTGGTGTGCTGGGGAAAGTTTTTGGCCCAAATATTTCAAGGAATGATTTGCCAGGCCTGACTGTTTAAGAGAAGGTGGCCAGAGTTTGGAATTTGTTTGGAATGTCCATAGTTTGGAATTTGTTTGGAATGGCCAGAGTTTGGAATTTGTTTGGAATGGCCAGAGTTTGGAATTTGTTTGGAATGGCCAGAGTTTGGAATTTGTTTGGAATGGCCAGAGTTTGGAATTTGTGGTGTGCTGGGGAAAGTTTTTGGCCCAAATATTTCAAGGAATGATTTGCCAGGCCTGACTGTTTAAGAGAAGGTGGCCAGAGTTTGGAATTTGTTTGGAATGGCCAGAGTTTGGAATTTGTTTGGAATGGCCAGAGTTTGGAATTTGTTTGGAATGGCTAGAGTTTGGAATTTGTTTGGAATGGCCAGAGTTTGGAATTTGTTTAGAATGGCCAGAGTTTGGAATTTGTTTAGAATGGCTAGAGTTTGGAATTTGTGGTGTGCTGGGGAAAGTTTGTGGCCCAAATATTTCAAGGAATGATTTGCCAGGCCTGACTGTTTAAGAGAAGGTGGCCAGAGTTTGGAATTTGTTTGGAATGGCTAGAGTTTGGAATTTGTTGGGAATGGCCAGAGTTTGGAATTTGTTTAGAATGGCCAGAGTTTGGAATTTGTTTGGAATGGCCAGAGTTTGGAATTTGTTTAGAATGGCTAGAGTTTGGAATTTGTGGTGTGCTGGGGAAAGTTTGTGGCCCAAATATTTCAAGGAATGATTTGCCAGGCCTGACTGTTTAAGAGAAGGTGGCCAGAGTTTGGAATTTGTTTGGAATGGCCAGAGTTTGGAATTTGTGGTGTGCTGGGGAAAGTTTTTGGCCCAAATATTTCAAGGAATGATTTGCCAGGCCTGACTGTTTAAGAGAAGGTGGCCAGAGTTTGGAATTTGTTTGGAATGGCCAGAGTTTGGAATTTGTTGGGAATGGCCAGAGTTTGGAATTTGTATGGAATGGCTAGAGTTTGGAATTTGTGGTGTGCTAGGGAAAGTTTGTGGCCCAAATATTTCAAGGAATGATTTGCCAGGCCTGACTGTTTAAGAGAAGGTGGCCAGAGTTTGGAATTTGTTTGGAATGGCCAGAGTTTGGAATATGTTTGGAATGGCCAGAGTTTGGAATTTGTTTGGAATGACCAGAGTTTGGAATTTGTTTGGAATGACCAGAGTTTGGAATTTGTTTGGAATGGCCAGAGTTTTGAATTTGTTTGGAATGGCCAGAGTTTGGAATTTGTTTGGAATGGCTAGAGTTTGGAATTTGTGGTGGGCTGGGGAAAGTTTTTGGCCCAAATATTTCAAGGAATGATTTGCCAGGCCTGACTATTAAAGAGAAGGTGGCCAGAGTTTGGAATTTGTTTGGAATGGCTAGAGTTTGGAATTTGTGGTGTGCTGGGGAAAGTTTGTGGCCCAAATATTTCAAGGAATGATTTGCCAGGCCTGACTGTTTAAGAGAAGGTGGCCAGAGTTTGGAATTTGTTTGGAATGACCAGAGTTTGGAATATGTTTGGAATGGCCAGAGTTTGGAATTTGTTTGGAATGGCCAGAGTTTGGAATATGTTTGGAATGGCCAGAGTTTGGAATTTGTTTGGAATGGCCAGAGTTTGGAATTTGTTGGGAATGGCTAGAGTTTGGAATTTTGTGGTGGGCTGGGGAAAGTTTGTGGCCCAAATATTTCATGGAATGATTTGCCAGGTCTGACTATTTAAGAGAAGGTGGCCAGAGTTTGGAATTTGTTTGGAATGGCTAGAGTTTGGAATTTGTGGTGTGCTGGGGAAAGTTTGTGGCCCAAATATTTCAAGGAATGATTTGCCAGGCCTGACTGTTTAAGAGAAGGTGGCCAGAGTTTGGAATTTGTTTGGAATGGCCAGAGTTTGGAATTTGTTTGGAATGGCCAGAGTTTGGAATTTGTTTGGAATGGCCAGAGTTTGGAATTTGTTTGGAATGGCTAGAGTTTGGAATTTGTTTGGAATGTCCATAGTTTGGAATTTGTTTGGAATGGCCATAGTTTGGAATTTGTTTGGAATGGCCAGAGTTTGGAATTTGTTTGGAATGGCCAGAGTTTGGAATTTGTTTGGAATGGCTAGAGTTTGGAATTTTGTGGTGGGCTGGGAACGTTTTAGGCCCAAATATTTCAATGAATGATTTGCCAGGCCTGACTGTTTAAGAGAAGGTGGCCAGAGTTTGGAATTTGTTTGGAATGGCTAGAGTTTGGAATTTGTTTGGAATGTCCATAGTTTGGAATTTGTTTGGAATGGCCAGAGTTTGGAATTTGTTTGGAATGGCCAGAGTTTGGAATTTGTTTGGAATGGCTAGAGTTTGGAATTTTGTGGTGGGCTGGGAACGTTTTAGGCCCAAATATTTCAATGAATGATTTGCCAGGCCTGACTATTTAAGAAAAGGTGGCCAGAGTTTGGAACTTGTTTGGAATGACCAGAGTTTGGAATTTGTTTGGAATAGCCAGAGTTTGGAATTTGTTTGGAATGGCTAGAGTTTGGAATTTTGTGGTAGGCTGGGGAAAGTTTTTGGCCCAAATATTTCAAGGAATGATTTGCCAGGCCTGACTGTTTAAGAGAAGGTGGCCAGAGTTTGGAATTTGTTTGGAATGGCCAGAGTTTGGAATTTGTTTGGAATGGCCAGAGTTTGGAATTTGTTTGGAATGGCCAGAGTTTGGAATTTGTTTGGAATGGCTAGAGTTTGGAATTTGTTTGGAATGTCCATAGTTTGGAATTTGTTTGGAATGGCCAGAGTTTGGAATTTGTTTGGAATGGCCAGAGTTTGGAATTTGTTTGGAATGGCCAGAGTTTGGAATTTGTTTGGAATGGCTAGAGTTTGGAATTTTGTGGTGGGCTGGGAACGTTTTAGGCCCAAATATTTCAATGAATGATTTGCCAGGCCTGACTATTTAAGAAAAGGTGGCCAGAGTTTGGAACTTGTTTGGAATGGCCAGAGTTTGGAATTTGTGGTGTGCTGGGGAAAGTTTTTGGCCCAAATATTTCAAGGAATGATTTGCCAGGCCTGACTGTTTAAGAGAAGGTGGCCAGAGTTTGGAATTTGTTTGGAATGGCCAGAGTTTGGAATTTGTTTGGAATGGCTAGAGTTTGGAATTTGTGGTGTGCTGGGGAAAGTTTGTGGCCCAAATATTTCAAGGAATGATTTGCCAGGCCTGACTGTTTAAGAGAAGGTGGCCAGAGTTTGGAATTTGTTTGGAATAGCCAGAGTTTGGAATTTGTTTGGAATGGCTAGAGTTTGGAATTTTGTGGTAGGCTGGGGAAAGTTTGTGGCCCAAATATTTCAAGGAATGATTTGCCAGGCCTGACTGTTTAAGAGAAGGTGGCCAGAGTTTGGAATTTGTTTGGAATGGCCAGAGTTTGGAATTTGTTTGGAATGGCCAGAGTTTGGAATTTGTTTGGAATGGCCAGAGTTTGGAATTTGTTTGGAATGGCCAGAATTTTGAATTTGTTTGGAATGGCTAGAGTTTGGAATTTGTTTGGAATGGCCAGAGTTTGGAATTTGTGGTGTGCTCGGGAACGTTTGTGGCCCAAATATTTCAAGGAATGATTTGCCAGGCCTGACTGTTTAAGAGAAGGTGGCCAGAGTTTGGAATTTGTTTGGAATAGCCAGAGTTTGGAATTTGTTTGGAATGGCTAGAGTTTGGAATTTGTGGTGTGCTCGGGAAAGTTTGTGGCCCAAATATTTCAAGGAATGATTTGCCAGGCCTGACTGTTTAAGAGAAGGTGGCCAGAGTTTGGAATTTGTTTGGAATGGCCAGAGTTTGGGATTTGTTTGGAATGGCCAGAGTTTGGAATTTGTTTGGAATGGCCAGAGTTTGGAATTTGTTTGGAATGGCCAGAATTTTGAATTTGTTTGGAATGGCTAGAGTTTGGAATTTGTTTGGAATGGCCAGAGTTTGGAATTTTGTGGTGGGCTGGGGAAAGTTTGTGGCCCAAATATTTCATGGAATGATTTGCCAGGTCTGACTATTTAAGAGAAGGTGGCCAGAGTTTGGAATTTGTTTGGAATGGCCAGAATTTTGAATTTGTTTGGAATGGCTAGAGTTTGGAATTTGTTTGGAATGGCCAGAGTTTGGAATTTGTTTGGAATGGCTAGAGTTTGGAATTTGTTTGGAATGGCCAGAGTTTGGAATTTGTTTGGAATGGCCAGAGTTTGGAATTTGTTTGGAATGGCCAGAGTTTGGAATTTGTTTGGAATGGCTAGAGTTTGGAATTTGTTTGGAATGGCTAGAGTTTGGAATTTGTTTGGAATGGCTAGAGTTTGGAATTTGTTTGGAATGGCCAGAGTTTGGAATTTGTTTGGAATGGCCAGAGTTTGGAATTTGTTTGGAATGGCTAGAGTTTGGAATTTGTTTGGAATGGCCATAGTTTGGAATGGCAAGAGTTTGGAATTTGTTTGGAATGGCCAGAGTTTGGGATTTGTTTCCGGCATCGGCAATACCTCGGCTTCGCGATTATTTAACATCCCCTAACTAAGGCTACCAGACCAGACACCTAGATGAATGCTGGGGGGGGGGGGGGGGGGGGGTGGAACAATATGATGCAGCATCTTACCTGTAAAGGACTAATTCGATAGTTTGTACAGGTATTTGTTTGTACAGGTTTGAGGTGAGGATTTTTTTTTTTTTTTTCTGGGATACAAGTTCGAGGCTCATGTTAGAGCTAACATCAATCACAAAAAAAACGGACACACAAAACATACAATAAAGGGAGCGGGAGACAAGATGGGGAGAGAGGGGGAAGCACACAAGTACAACAGCAGAGAACAGGGACATTGGGAGATCTGTGGGAGGGAGAGGGCTTGGGGGGAGGAGGTATGAGAAGGCGGGGAGGGGGGGCGTGGGAGAGGTATAAAAAACATGGACACTGCTAGAACTTCCAGGAAAGAAAGAAGTCGGGATTTCAAAAGAAAGTGGATCTGGGGTGAATTAACGGGGGTAGAAAAGATCAAAGTTTTGGATGGGGGAAGACAAGAGATGGTAGTGAACAGATGTTTTAAAGACCTGGAGGTCAATGCCAGATTGAAGAAAGGTCAAAGATAACTTGTCAGACTCTATCTGACCCTGATGTGACAACAGATAACTCCTACATCAGAGTGAGTATGGTATGGTTCGGAAACGTAGAGGCTGGAAACCCAAAGGTTGTCACAATTCAGATCTGGCTGAAGGCATAAATATCGTGTGGAAGCATTCCTAAACTTCTCTAAAATTAGCAAATCTCAGGGAAATTACAATGTTATTATCAAATATCAAATAAAGGTTCAGCTGTTCCGCTAATGAGACAGAGAGAAGGAAAAAAAGGCGAGAGTGATTGTCTTTCCGGCTCGGTCTGGTGCAGTCAATGTATGCTGCCGATGCACACTTTTGTGTGATTCCTGAATGGCTTCACAACAACCTGAGCTGCACACTAAAAGGCTGACAATAAAGAGGTACAGCTGGTCAAACAGAGTGGTCAAAAATGCTCCAAGTACGAGGTGTTCTGGATTTCCAGCCTTATGATTTACAGGAATTGGAGCACCTCTGCATTGACATTTATGAGGGTGTTGAAGGTGAATTTGAAATATTACTTCCTCACTCGGCTCTCAAAAAGGCCTAAACGATGATAAATGGACGGGCCACAAACTAACAAGATGGCCGATGGAGAGGCGTCGATCAAGCCTTGAAAGCCGAGACCAAACATCCTGTCTGCAATGGAGGAGCCACAGGCTTTATATTATGCTAGGCCTCCTGCTGAGCGAGCTGCCATCGAAGCCCCCCGGTTGCGTGTGCGTCCAGAAAGTGAAACGCAATGAATATGGCCCCCCCACACGTGACAATATGGCCCCCCCACACGTGACAATATGCTCGATGATATCAGCAAATCGCTGTTCAACCGATAAATCAATGGACATTCCGAAACCAATTCATGCCGGGATGAGTACTCATTGTACACCGAGTGAGTCGTGGTTGGTGTTCAACCTTCCCGCGACTCCCACTTACCATTCAGGAAGTACAACACCCACTACTCATCCTAATCTGGCCCAACAACTTTCTTGGGAGATAAATGATCACAAATACACATGTCCAACAAATTATCTGTCTGTCGTGATATTCTCTGATATTTTCTTATCACACGTTTTCATAATGTTAAACTTGCATGACGTCATCAATGTGCTGGATGACGTCATACATGTGCTGGATGACGTCATCCATGTACTGTAAGGATAAACCAAATCAGCCACTGCCATACACTGGCCAAAGGATGAAATGTCAGTCTTTACACATGGTTTTCATTTAATGCAACCCCTTGATTTTAATGATAGTTTAATTGCTCACGCAGATAAAACAAACAGCTGTTCCCCCGTAGAGCAAGTCAGCAGGTAATGCCAAGCATCAGCATATTTTAAAAACATTTTATTCTTGCAAAATCCTGAGAGCCAGCTAATGAGAAGGTGCCCACAACAACACATTACTGCATCGAATTCTCCATTGAAACTGAGAACTGATATTACAACATGTGCATTTCCTACTTATACACCGAGTGCCAGGGCAATGGAGAATGGGGGATGGGGTGGACATGAACAAGGAGTAAAGAAGGAAGAACACAGAGGTATGGCTGTACAAACCTGTGGTTTTGGGGTCGGTTGGCTGCTTTGCTGGCTTCTTGTCCAACTCCCACTCTCATACACTACTCCCTTCGTTTGTTGTAATAAGGCATCCTGTAGATATAAATCACACTGAAATATTACCAAAACAGCACGACAAACAGGGGAGAGGGGAGGGAAGGGAAGGGAGAAGGGGAGTTAGGAGAGGGAAGGGAGAAGGGGGAGGGGAGGGAGAGGTGGAGGCTAGGAGATGAGAGAGGAGGAGGGGAGGGGGGGAGGAAGTGCGAAATAAGGGAAGGGGGAGGGAGGGGTGGAGGATAGGAGATGAGAGAGGAGGAGGGGAGGGGGGACGAAGTGAGAAATAAGGCAAGGGGGAGGGAGGGGTGGAGGATAGGAGATGAGAGAGGGAGAGGGAGAGGGGAGGGAGGAGTGGAGGATAATGGAGGAGAGAGAGGGAGGCAAAGGGAGAATAAGGGAAGAGAGGAGTGAGGGCTCGAGGGGAGAGTGAGGAGTAGATAGGACTGAAGGGGGGAGAGAGGAGTGAGAGGGGAGAGGAGTGAGGAGAAGACGAGAGTGACTGCTGGAGAGAAGTGAGGGTGGGAGAGGAAAGAGAGAGAAGAGGAGAGCGAAAGGTAGAGAGGAGTGAGGGGGAGAGAGGAATGAAGGTTTGAGAGGAGTGAGGGTGGGGAAAGGAGAAGAGTGAGCGATGGAGGGGAGAGGAGTGAGATTTTTACCCATTTTGTAAAACTCTTCGTGCAGCATCTAATTGAAGATGTCCAAATCTCATACCTGTCTATGTCCATGGGTTTCCCACGGGTGCCCCACTAGTCTAATCAATAAAATTCATCGAATGTCTGTCTGTCTGTTCACGTTTTTTGCAAACACCGCTGGGTCGACAACCACCAAATTTGGCACACAGACCAAGTCCAACTCGGAGATTGTCTGAAAGGGACTTTCATGCACCACCTCAGCCTTTAAAGATCCCAAAGACCCCTAATATCCTTTTTACATGTTTTTTACATGCTTGAGAGATTATACCCCTGAAGACCCTAAATACCTCAAAGACCCATAACACCATAAAGACCCTTGAAGACCCCGAAACCCATTAAGACCCAAAGATCAAAGCTGGCCTCCAAAGCCAGTCGCCGACTGGACATCCTCCGTCATGCCAAGTCCTTTCTTTCTTGGCTCTACTGAGCTCCTCACCACATACAAGGCTTTCATCCGCAGCTCAATGGAATACTGCTCTCCCCTCTGGGCTGGTGCTCCTGCCTCGCACCTAGCTCGGCTTCACGATGTTGAAACCAAAGCTTTCAGAATTATTGCAATCTCCCGCGATGAAGCTGATTCTGAGGGCCTTTCATTCGCTCACCTCAGGCAGGTTGGTGGTCTCTGTCTCCTACCAACTCCTCTCAGGCCTTGCTCCCCCTGCTCTGTCGGTGCTCTGTCAGTGCTCTGTCCCCCAAATATTCCTTCAGGATGCACAAGATCTGCCAGTAACCCTCTCCTGGTGAAACGGCCAAAATCGAGACTCTCTGCTCACCTTCACTCTTTCATTCCTCTTTTCTCCCACCTCTGGAACAAACTCCCTCACTCCCTTCAATCCCACTCCACCCTCCAGGTCTTTAAAACAGCTGTTCACCACCATCTCTTATCTTCCCCCATCCAAAACCTTGATCTCTTCTAACCCCGTTAACACACCAAAAATCCACCTCTTTCAAATTCCGTTTTTCTTTCCTGAAAATCCTAGTAGTGTTCATTTGTTATACTAGGGCATGCCCGTACTATATATATATCTAAAATTATATCCCCCCCCCCCCCCCTCTATTTACATGAAATGGTTTGGTCCATTCGCAAAGCCAAAGCGAACGGCTTGCGAGTACGGTGACAATCCCCCCCCTCTATTTACATGAAATGGTTTGGTCCAAAGCGAACGGCTTGCGGAGTTTGGTAAATAAATCGCCATAGCTCGGTAACTACTTCTCCGATTAATATGAAACCTTGAAAAGGCACATCCTCGGGTCCCCAGCAATATACCTGGCAAGTTTCAAGTATATCGGACCCGTGGTTGTCGAGAAACAGCGGTCACAGACAAACGACACACACACATACATACACACACACACACACATACACACACACATACACACAGAGATTACTGGAATTATAGATAGATACCGTGTGCCCCCCCCCCCCCCCGCCCTCCAGCCCTCTCCCTTCCACAGATCTTCCACTGTCCCTGTTCTCTACTGTTGTTGTGCTTCCCTCTCTCTTCCCCCTCTTGTCTCCCGCTCACTTTATTATACGTTTTATGTGTTTTCTGTTTATGTCTTTGTGTTTGATGTGTTGCTCTTACATCAACCTCGACGTTGTATTCAAGAAAAAAAAAGACCCTTTAAAACCCTGATTACCCCTAAACACCCCTGAAGACTCCTAAAACTCTCTAAGATCCTGAAGACCCTTTAGACCCCAAAAACCCTTTACACCTGGAAGACCCCTGAAGATCCCGTCCAAAACCAGCATCACCTTTAGTCACCTCATAAAATAAATCCTATCACTCAATAGGGTCATGTCACTCAATGATGAAGAATTACTTTAAAAATTCTACTAGCTGGATCCGGATCCAGATCTTCACCAAAATTGAATCGATTCTTCCTTGTCAGACACCCAACTGGTCCACCAAGTTTCGTCCAAATTCGTCCACACCTTTTTGAGATAATCCTGCAAAGTATCGTTTTTGGCCCAATCTCCCAATGGTGAAGAATCACTTTAAAAATTCTACTAGCCGGATCCGAATCCGGATCTTCACCACATTTTAATAAATTCGTCCTTGTCAAATACGCTACATCTCTGCCAAATTTCGTCCGAACCCATCCACAACTTTTTGAGATATTTTGTTCACAAACGGATAAACAGACAGGCAGACAGGGGTGAAAACATAACCTCCATCCACATTTGGTGGTGGAGGTAATAATCTCGATCCAGGGAATATTCCTAAGGAAATTGAAGTGCTTTAACAAGTTGAGCAACGATTAATTGTCAGAATCACACCGTTCGTGAAAATTGTCAAGTTCGGCGGCGTCTTCGGACAATTCGGATTCGAAGGGCAGGCAGTTCTCTTTGCTCAGGACATCTTTAAAGTCAGCGAGGGACTTCCGTACATGCTTCCGGGATCTGTTGACCCTGCTGGCATTGTGATTGTGACGGAAGAGCTTGCGAACCTCAACATTACACGATAATTTCCCCTCTTAAGAGATCGCGTCAACAACATTCTGAATTGGCTCTCATTGCTGATAACCCACTTTATGCAGTTGTTACAAATGTCACGGAATTGTCACAGTTCGACATTCAAGACTTCATCAAGCATCAGTCAAGAAATCAAAGTCAGCAAGCGGAGCGTCAGGAATCAGCGTACATCAGCATCAACAGGAACAACGTTTCCCGGTCGATTCATGCGTCTTGGAACCAATCCAAAGACTCCAAGAAAGCCTTCAAGAGCCTTCAAGAAATCAAAATCAAGAAATGAGCCTTACACCCTGGAGCTTGTCTACGTCGTTTCTAAGAATGACATTGCGGAGCGGAGCCAGAATCACCATCACACGGCACCGAGCCAGCATCAGGTGTAACTTTCGCAATGAATGCCATTTGCCTTAATACCAGGCAGAACGTCGGTAATACTCCCAATTGATTGCACTCAGCCACGACAAGAAGCTGTATTGGACAAGGTTCCGGATAATGAACGCAGCTTGAATACCATTCGACGCAAAACAGACAACATCATAAATGTTGCATATTAATTGAAGGCTGAATAATTTGCATGGTTCTACCTCTTCCCTTACGGAATCAACGGCTTTCAAGAGAGGAGGCCTTTTCTGATCACACCTTTGGACTACTTTCAAGCCAGAATTCTGGGTGATGACTTGAGATTCCAGCGTAATGATTACCTCTTCTCTGCCATTTCAATGTATGAGTATCATCGCATCAAGTCCAGCATTTCTGTGTGCGACCAAAAGATTCAGTATAACAACAGTAAAGTTGATGATGTTCATTTGTACGTGAAAAATCGTCGTGGATCATTGGCTTACTGGGGAACGGCGCTAAATCAGTTGATTGCACAAATCCGATGCTTAAGCCCTCCTCACTAATTCATCACATTTAGCTGCAATGATCTCAATTGGCTTGACAAGCGAAACGCTATGCGTCTGCTATCATCTGAGCTCCAGCGTTTGAACATCAGTGTTGCAGCACTTTCTGAGGTTCGGAGGCCGGATAGTGGTGAGATCATGTTGGGTGGTTGCACCTACTACTGGTCTGGTTGCTTTGACGGTTACCATGCCCCGGGAGTTGCTATAGCTGTGTCTAATAAGCTGACTCCCATAATAGTCAAGGTAACACCGGTCAATGAGCGTATTATGAGACTGAGGATTCGTCACTCTTTGGGTGTCTTTTCCCTGGTCTCTGTATATGCTCCGACTGAGGAAAGTGATCTCACTGTGAAGGAGGCATTCTATGCCACGCTCGAGTCTGTGGTTGATCAGTGCCCCAGGAGAGATACTCTTCTAGTCTTGGGGGATTTCAATGCATCGACTGGCACTGATAGGGATGGTTATGAGGTATGTGTTAGTCCTTATGGATCCAGGGCTGTGAACCAGAATAGCACTAAGGTCCTAGGCTTTGCAAGAAGTCATGGACTTAGGGTGGATGGCTCATGGTTTCAGCACCTTCAGCTTAATCATTGGACTTGATATTCCAATGCTGGTGGTGTGTTGATGGAGATTGACCATGTGCTCATTGATGGTCGATGGCGGATGCTCAGAATTGCAAGGTCTTTCGGAGTGCTCAGTTCCTAAACACTGACCACAGGCTTGTTGTAGCAACTCTGAAGTTGCAGTTCAAATCCAAGAGAATGCTATCATCCCAGTCTAGGCTGGATGTGGGCAAACTCAAGGAGGAGAGGGTATCTGAGGAGTTTGCGAGCAGGATGAGTGGGGTTTCGGGGGGTCTGGATGCTTCTGGGGATCCTGAGGAGTTGAGGAGTTCCTTCAAGACCACCATCCTTGATGTTGCCGGTGGCTGTCTTGGAACCCACCATCAGGCGAAGAAGAACTTTGTCTCTCAGGAGACGCTTGATACCATCGACCAGAGTCGCAGGGCCAGGCTCGATGGCAGAGCTGTACTGTTCCGGGAGCTGAGACGTAAAACTGTACACTTGCTGAGAGCGGACAATGAGGCCTATGTGGGAGGAATCTGTGAAAGGGTAGAGCATCACTTGTGGACATGTGATTCTCGTCCTGCTTACAGAGGAATCCGTGCATTGCGTTCCTCTAAGCCTGTCTCTAGGTGTACTGCAGTTAGAGCAGAGGGTGGTGGCCTTTTGGCAGAGGAGTCTGAAGTGAAGGCCCGCTGTGCCGGTTACTTTGAGCAGCTGTACCAGGCTGACCCACCGGCTGTTGAGTTGGATTTCAGGGGTGTTGCTATCCCAAATGCTGACCCCCCCCCCCCCTTAATTAACTGTGAACCACCTTCACTTGTGAAAAAACAGGCGGTGGTCAACCGGCTGAAAGGGGGCAAAGCTCCTGGGATTTGTGGCATCCATGCTGAGCTTCTCAAGGCTGGTGGAAATGCTGTACTTGAGTCGTTGCATGCAGTTCTGTGCTCTGTTTGGAGCACAGGCATCATCCCAACTGACTGGAAGAGGGGCCTTGTTGTCCCCCTCTGGAAAGGGAAGGGTGATCACCAGGACTGCAACAACTACCGAGGGGTGACGCTGCTCTCGGTGCCGGGAAAGGTCTTTGCTTGGATCATTCTTGAGAGGTTCGCCACCATCTGCTTGAGCCCCAGCGACCAGAGCAGTCGGGCTTTACACCAAAGAGGTCAATGATTGACCGTATCCTTGCGCTTCGGGTCCTCACCGAACGCAAGCGAGAGTTTCGCCAGGGGCTGCTTGCAGCCTATGTTGATCTCCGCAGAGCATTCAATTCAGTGAATCGGGATGCCCTCTGGAGGATTCTTGGTCTTCGTGGGGTGTCACTCATGCTGATCAATCTGATCACTGAACTATACTCTGGTACTGAGAGTGCTGTGACGTGTGGTGGCTCCATCTCTGACTTATTTCCAGTTGTACCTGGAGTTCGGCAGGAGTGTGTACTGGCTCCCACACTCTTCAGCACTTATTTGGACTGGATTCTGGGGAGGATGTCGGAGAGGTCAGGCTGCGGTGCATCATTTGGGAGTGTCAATATCTCTGACTTTGATTTCGCAGATGATGCAGTCATCATTGCGGAGACGCTGGATATTCTTACTGGGGCCCTCAAGGCACTGAATGAGAATGCGTAGCCGCTGAGATTACGGATTTCCTGGGTCAAAACCAATATCCAGGCTTTCAATTACGTCTTGGATGCATGCTGCTGTCTTGTCTGTGCCTGTTTGTGGTGAAGAGTTGAGGTCACGAAGAGATTCACTTACCTTGGCAGTGTTATTCATGTATCCGCATGTTGCGAGCCAGAGGTTGATAGACGTTTGGGTCGGGCCTGGAGAGTCATGGATTCACTGGACCATGGGGTGTGGCGCTGTTGGTGTCTATGCAGGAGGTCGAAAGTCAGAGTCTTTAAGTCCTTGGTGCTTCCAGTCTTGCTCTATGGATGCGAGACTCGGACCCTTACCAGGGGTCAGAGAATGAGACTCAACTCCTTTGGAACCAAGTCTCTTCGGAGAATCCTTGGCTATCGCTGGTCGATCGCTGGTCGGACTTTGTGTCCAACAAGCGGCTGCTGAGAGAGACTCAGATGAGATTTTTTTTTCCTCTGTGGTCCATGAGCGTCGGCTGCGGCTGTATGGACATGTGGCTCGTTTTCCGGATGCTGATCCAGCTCACCAGATACTCTCAGCAAGGGAGACTCATGAGTGGAGGAGGCTCACGGGCCGACCTCGTGCCGTGGTTGCAGCAGGTTGATGGGCATCTCAAAGAGATAGGGATGGGCCAGGCATCTGCCTGGGGGATGGCCAGACAGGGGCCCCTGGAGTACTGTCGGAAAGTGGATGCGGTGACGCGCTGCTCCGGCGCATGCTCCCATACCTGACCTGACGATCCATTTAATATTAAAAAATGGCTCTTTTCGCTAACTCCGTCTATTAGGCATGAGCTTAGCAGAACTACAGTCCCCTACATCTCCATAGAATTGCACTGCAAACAATTCTGAAGAAGATTTAATTCTCAATTTTATAGACCAGTCCATCCCGGAGACGGCACAGCTATGGTTTCGGCCTTGTTGGTCCTCTTATGAAGGCGCCTTTGTTATAATAAAAAAGGTAAAAAATCAAACATTTAAACAGCCTTGGACGTGCACCTTGACCCCACAGCCAGGGCACACCGTCCATCAAGACTATCCCATTGGCATACACATGCACTTCAACCCCAAGGCTGAAGCACATGGTCAATCCAAACACATGCATCCTGACCCCGAAGGGCCAGAACGCATGGTCATACAATTGGACCCCTCCTCCATAGGAGTGAGTCCACCACTCCACCTGATCAGAAGCTCCACGCCAGAATGAACTGGTCAAACCCTACAACACTTATGGCATGTCAGACCCCATTACTACAGTGGGTACCAGGAAGCAAGTGCAACACCAGCTCCTGACAAACAGGAAATATGGCATATTTAATCTCCAATAACAGATAAATGATATTTATATAACTGCAAATGTACAAGTGTAAACCCTGGCTGCCATCATATAGTCTTACTATGGGCTGAGTCTTTTCTGTTTGGGGATGAGTAAGGAAGAGATACGGTTGAAGTGAATAATCCTGGGGTCATGCTTTTGTCAATCCTTCATGTAATCTGTAAATTAATATTCTTCTCTAGTAACTAAAGTCATAAAAAATGCACTCACATTGTACCCAAAGCCTCATTTCACACAATCTTCTTACAGGCCTACTGTATATTTTGCTGTTAGAAATATGCAGCACTGAAATTACTCAATTACATACATTGTGAAATTAGAGCATCAGCAGTATGTAGTGTGATGTGGTAAGCAAAACGTGGCTGATTCCTCTCCAGGGAAAAGAGCTCATTGGATATCCCTGCAGTAGATATGAGCGATCAAGCCGACTGTTGTACTGATATGTCCGCCATATTTGTTGGACACATTAAGCCATCATTAGGCCATAATGATTCATTTGTCATGTGATAAATATTTGCACTTTGGCAGTTTAGTTAATTTCAGATGCCTCAAAATTTGTTTTAATCATCAGAAATGGAGTGTTGAAGCAATACATGATAACAAAGGTTTCTTCATCAATCACTTTGAGGACTCTCATCTGGTGTGCAGAGGAAGCATTCAAATAGAAAGCACTAGAGACTTCAGCACAACCACAGGAGATCTGGCACATCACTGGACCAACAGTGGCATCTTACCTGGGAATGACTGATTCTGTTAAATGACTGAAGGTGTAATTTATTTTTTAAATACAACATGCAAAGGGATCATAATGCACATGCACCCTTTTAATGAGATTATACAGTATGTAAGGAGGAGTACAAGTATTTACGCACATTTGAGTCAAAGGAAGGGATGTTAAAGTTATGTGTAGTCGACAGAAATATTGGGAAGCAACATTGAATTGTAACATTCCCAGAACCTTTGGTCTGTCTCTGTATGTTCATTCATTCCAACTCTCTTCACATGCACAGAAACACATACATACATACATACGGAATGTACATACATATTGCTACGGTTCTGAGATTGGTACATTGAAGTCATTAAAGGTTAAAGGGTTGCCCCCCCATAGTTAGTCACACGAGCAACATAGGCCCATTTTTAGTATAGTTATGTCTTAGTATGTGTAAGAATAGGCCATTTCCCCTCTTAGTGCCTGCGTTGTGTAAAGACAGAAAATAGGCTTTACTTGCCACCGATTTCCCAGCCACCCTAGCCTCGATCCAGTTTGTTAAGCATTGGCTGCCCACTAGTTGAGTAACACGAGGTAGGCCTAAAAAGGGTGGGGCCGGCGTTGAGGTCTGGGAGCGGCCGCAGGAGACGGTAAGAGCCACCAGCCAATCAGGGCTCTAGCGGCATGGCGTGAGAGGGCGTGGTGAGGCGCGTCTGGTGAGTTCGAGAAGGTTCGCGGGGCGTGCCTATATAAGTCGCAGCGCAAAGCCCTTGAACAGGACTCGCAGAGGAGAGAGAGAGATAAAAGGACTCGACTTGCATCACTAGCGCGGGAGGACTTGAGGGGGTTTGCTCGTTGTGAAAGGACTCGCGTGCACACGGCAGTGACAATAGGACTTATCAGCAGGACTTTGATGCAAGAGGATCAGGAGGACTTGTTCAGTGGAGACGCCATTGTGAACTATAACCTCGCAGTATAACGTGCGCACCCAGGGGAAGAAGGAGAAGCGTTGGCGGTACACGTACGCAGGCGCAGCCAGACGCGCCGGGAATGCGAACAGCGCTTTTCACCCACGCGAGTAAGCACGGCCATAGCCGCAAGTGAATAACCGCCAGCCGCGTCAATATCCGCTCCCTACCAATTCGCCCCGTGATAACTCGCTCCGTCCATACGACACGCGGAGAGCTCGTGCCTTCACCTACTCCAAAGGACATGCCGGGGACCGGAGAGAACTGCACGAGAGCCATCCCTGGGCGAGCTGGTGAACATCGTCCTGCCATCTGCAAGCCCCATGTGAGTGAGTGTGTGTGTGAGTGTGTGTGTGTGTGTGTGTGTGTGTGTGTGTGTGTGTGTGTGTGAGAGACGGGCCCGTGTCCTTGGGATTAAGTATAAGACTGTTTTAAGGATTGCTCTGGGTCTCTGCTCTTGAACCATTGTACATTGTAAATAATAATAATTAAACCTGTTATTCCTTTGCTTCCCAATTTGATCGCCTTTGTGATTTCACCATTGACTAAACATGGTACGAATAACAACCGCTTGAATCGGGTTCCACCATCATAATAGCGCGAATCGCGTGTACGCAACCGCTCGGCGTATCAGCACACGTGGTTCGTGCGGGGCTTATCTCCTCGCTTCAGGGCAGCGCGAGTATTTAGGTAATAGCGAATTTGGTCCTAATACCCTATTTCGCGCTGTCCGGAAGGGACGTCATAGTTCCCGGGTCCCGCCAGGCCAGTCAAAGATAAGGGGACTAATGCCCCCCTTGGTAAGGGGAGAAGGCCGGCGGCACATCCACAACAATTGGTGTCAGGAGTGGGATAGGACCCGAAGTGCGCTTAACGCACTCCAAATTACGAGCGACTGAAATTTAGTTTTTAAGATCCAAATTTAATTCATGCCATGGCTAGCCAAAGCGGTCGGATGCCGGTGGGGGTAGAGGAGGAGATAGATGAGGAGTTAGAATCGATGACCCAGGACCCCCGGGAAGAATTGGAAGAAATTGAGGAAGCAATTGATGAGAGGCCGGCAGTAGGGGTAGAAAATGGCGGCGCCTCGCATGAGGCAGCGGAAGCCGAGCCCATGGCGCCAATGGATAAGGACCTATTTATGGCACAAATATGGGCCTATATGGTAAGGTCAGATCATAAAATGGATGCGATGAGTGGGCAAATGGCTAATCAGATGAACAAAATGGAGGGCCAATTGAAGGAAATGGGGGACAAATCCGCCCGGGACATAAAACAGATGGGGGGTCAATTGGAAGAGGTGAAAAACGGGCTGGAAAGCAAAATGGACACCCGAAAGAACGAATTGAAAAAAAATGAGGGTGGCGTCGAAAAAGGAAATAAAAGAGGCAGGGAAGGACATAAGATGCAAGTTGAGCAAAGAGGTCGCAAAGGGACGCGACGGGGTAACGCGATGTGAGGAACGCGTGGAGAACGGGGTAGAGCAGAGCGTGGCCGGAGTGACTGAGGGGGTAGAAATCGCGACTCGGGGTATGGGAAAGCCGACGGCTGTCAAATTAAATATAGGAATGTCGGGAGTGCCAGGGAAGGTCGAATTGGAAGACAAAATTTTATTGGCGCCGGCGGTCGTCGAGGACAATGAAATGATTATAATTGAAATTGGGGCCGAAGAGATGACAGAGTTAGAGATTAAATCGAGGGAAGTGATGGAATATGTGCAAAGTCCGTATTCACATTGTGATGCCATGCTTGCTAATCCAAATGAAGGTTTGCAGGTGCGGTTGGCAGAGAAGAGAATCCCGAAGGTGAGTAGGAGTGTGTATGGCGTGAAAATGTTTGGCGCGAAAAGATTTTTGGCGCGCTTGGGATCGCGACGTAACCCGGGCGCTAGTGGAAGGTCCGTGGTACGATGTGTGAGGGCAAATGGCGCGCGTGTGCGAACGGCAACGAAGCGCGAGTGTATAACGGAGTGTATGTGGGAAGAGTGTGAAACCGAGTGTGAAACAGAGTGTGCGATGGCCTAAGAGAGTGTGTGAGAATGCACGCCGGAGCGTGTGGTAGAGAGTGTGTAGGAGTGCACACCAGAGCATGTGATTGGGTGTGCAACAAGAGAGTGCACACCCGTGGGTAAGTGTGCGCTGATTGGGTGTGTACCGAGAGAGTGCACACCCGTGGTTGTTACTGAGGATGTAACAAACGGGTGTGCGCAAGGGTGTGCGATGGCCGAGTGTGTAACGGAGTGTGCGAGTAGTATGAGTGCGCCAGGGTGTGTGCAAGGATGTGTAATAATGGAATGTGTGAGTGGCGTGAGTGCACCTGAGTGGTGTGCACCTGAGTGTGTAAGGAAAGAGAATGCACAAGAGCGTGCGACAACCGAATGCAGGGGGTGTATGGGGGGCACTGGAGCACCTCGATGTGCGAGAGTGGAACAGTTCGCGTGTGTTGGGAATGCGGCCCGGGCATCGACGCAGACCGGGGCAGCGTTTAGGGCGACGGATAGCCAACGCGAGCTCTCGGTGCGTGGTGCGCTTTGTGTGCTGCGGGGACCGGCGGGGATCGTTGCTGCGGCGGCGTGCATGATTCGTGCCAGGCCCCGCCCTGTATGGTCGGTGCCGCGCCTTGGCGGGAAAGGCGATCGGCATGGTTCAAGGGGGGGTAGGAGAGGTCGGAGCTGCGCCCCCTGGCGGCCGTGGTGCTCCGACTATGGGCGGCTGGGCCATCGTGCCGCAGACCGAAGGGCTCCACGCAGAGATTGCGCCTGGAACCTTGGCCCAACAAAATCTCCTCCCCTGAATCGAAAATGCCGGACGGACCCAACCAACAGTAGACCAACCACCCGCATGCATTGCTCGGCTTTTCGAAGCCGAGCTGTGACGACGATGTATTTCCGCACTGAGAGGCTCGAGTGGAGTGGACAGTTAGCCATAGTGTTGGCGATGGTAGCTTTACCATTCATGGGGGCACATGAGCATTAGATTATGGGGATGGTAGTGTAAGCTAGTCGAGGGTGGGCTAGGATATTGTTAGGGATTTAGAAATGACTTTAGGAGACATGAGATTTAAGTAGAGACATTGGTACAGGTAGAGGGGACGTAGAGAGATTAGAAGGATGATAATGACGAGGGAATGCTTAGTGTAAGGGAAGATGGGAAAGCACGAGTATTAGGGGGGAAAGCAGCTAGTTAGATGATGCTGTGTGTGTAGTAGTGTGGAGAAATTGTGTGTGAGTATGAGCTCGAGATTGAGGGGCAAATGAGGCATTGGTCGGGGATAACCGGAGGTAGTGTATGAGTGGTGTATTGAGGACATATGGAATTGTGTTGAGTGAATTGACTTGCATGGGGTGCAAGTGGAGAAAAGGTGTAAGAGCACAGGAGGTGTGCAAGAGAGCTTGGTGTGTGGAATAAATGGTTTGGAATGAGTGGTGCAGAATGCTTTGTGTGGGATAGAAGGTGTGGAATGCATGGTGCAAAGGAGTGAATGGGGGGGAGATGGACCCCTTCACGAATACCCGGGGAGGGTAGTTTAAAGTTAGGTAGAGGGCTTAGGTAAATTATTGGATATTGACACCTGTGGTGCAGGAAGTAGCATTAAGTGCTTGGATGGGTGCATGAGTCAGTGAATGGCTGGGCGTGTGGGCTTTGTTGGTGCGTATAGTTATTGGGGCACTCCGCCACTGGTAGTTTGTCGGCCAGGTGAGGCCGCAGGGAGGCTCTGGGAGCCAGTCAGGGTAGTGTTCAGTGGGACCAGAGGATCCTAGGAAAGGACCCGGGTATCCCAATGCCAGAGAGGGCATCAGAGGGATGAGAGAGCCAGGATGGGCCTTCCCCGATTTAGGGTAGTTGCAAGGAGCAAGGTAAGCTCGGGTGGCGACTTCAGTGGCGGAGGTGCGCAGGTAGTTGGACCTGCTAGTGGAGCCACATGACCCAGCCCCGAAATTGTGCAAAGGCACAGTAGTGAAAAATTGGGGAGTGAGACCCAAATTGGATGGCATCACAGGATGGTCAATGGGAATTGGTTTTTAGAACCACATAGTTTAAAGATGCCAATTGGCAGGGCATGACCCCGGGTAGTGTAACCGAGTTAATGTTATTAGAGGATAGGTAGGATGAGAAATCTCTTCACACCATCCACATCCACTCACCAAGGAGACGGAACTCCACACCGGGCTTTGTGAACGATTTGAGTGGGTAAGACGCATCATGACGTGGAAGTGTGACATTGTGTGTAATTCCATCTCTTCCTTCTTGGGAGGGATTGGGAAACGAATTTGGTTTAGAGGGGGATATGGGAGACAAGACGTAGAGACGAATTTGTAAAGTGTAAATACAGGGAGGGATAAAGGTACTGTAGTGTAGGCTGACATGGGGGGGTACGAACGGTTAGGGACGGGCTTGCTCCGCTCGCTCTCCCGCGCCCCTCATGTTGCATTGCCTCATGTTGATGTGTACCTTTGCATCCTTTCCTTTGCTAACTGTGCTTTGTCTTTCCTCCCCACCCATGGGCCCATTTTGGAGGGGAGGTGTGCAGGAACACTGAACTGTGCAGCTGCAACTGGCTAAATCTGTGCGGCACCCCTGCTGCATTTTGCGGCACCACAATACACCTTATGGACCACACGTTCTGAGACCTTGCCTTTTTGCTGAGCAGTCATTTGCTGCAAACTTACCTTGCACCTGCGGACCACTGGTTTTAAGTGGCGTCGATGTCACGCAGTCGGACCACATGAGATTGGCTCTACTGGCAATAAAAACGGACACGGTTTGTACATTGTATTCTGGTGTGCCAGGAAAGAAGACCTTTAAGTTTTTTTTTTTATTGCACACCGAAGATGAAGCAGGAAGCAAGAAGATGCAGCCAAGCAGCAAATATGACATTTGAAATGTGGACCTTTTGGTGAAATGTGTATTGGTGTATTGGTGCATTGGTGCATTGTTTTTTTCTCCCCTCCAAACTTCTTTCCACAAAAAGAACAGGTCCTGGGTTATAGAAATGTAAATAATTAGGTTTGGTGTTGTAAATAAGATGCTACCCACCGGCTTTATGTTTAGTTTCAAAACAATTTCGCAATTCGGTTAGCTGTCGGTGTGAGTCGGTTAGAGTTAGTTACACAACACAGTAGGTGGGACATATCTAGTGTTGTAAAACTGTCACATACAGGGAGTTGAATAAATGTTAGAGGGGAACCACATCTAAGTGTCACACGTAATTAAAAAACTAGTCCCAAACCTTTCTCAAAACGGGTCGTTCTCACTTGTGTGGGTTCGACTCGGGGACGAGTCTGGCAAGGGAGGGGGGCAGTGCTACGGTTTTGAGATTGGCACATTGAAGTCATTAAAGGTTAAAAGGGTTGCCCCCCATAGTTAGTCACACGAGCAACATAGGCCCATTTTTAGTATAGTTATGTCTTAGTATGTGTAAGAATAGGCCATTTCCCCTCTTAGTGCCTGCGTTGTGTAAAGACAGAAAATAGGCTTTACTTGCCACCGATTTCCCAGCCACCCTAGCCTCAATCCAGTTTGTTATACATTGGCTGCCCACTAGTCGAGTAACACGAGGTAGGCCTAAAAAGGGTGGGGCCGGCGTTGAGGTCGGGGAGCGGCAGCGGGAGACGGTAAGAGCCACCAGCCAATCAGGGCTCTAGCGGCATGGCATGAGAGGGCGTCGTGAGGCGCGTCTGGTGAGTTTGAGAAGGTTCGTGGGGCGTGCCTATATAAGTCGCAGCGCAAAGCCCTTGAACAGGACTCGCAGAGGAGAGAGAGAGATAAAAGGACTCGACTTGCATCACTAGCGCAGGAGAACTTGAGGGGGGTTTGCTCGTTGTGAAAGGACTCGCGTGCACACGGCAGTGGCGATAGGACTTATCAGCAGGACTTTGATGTAAGAGGATCAGAAGGACTTGTTCAGTGGAGACGCCATTGTGAAATATAACCTCACAGTATAACGTGCGCGCCCAGGGGAAGAAGGAGAAGCGTTGGCGGTACACGTACGCAGGTGCAGCCAGATGCGCCGGGAATGCGAATAGCACTTTTCACCCACGCGAGTAAGCACGGCCATAGCCGCAAGTGAATAACCGCCAGCCGCGTCAAAGTCCGCTCCCTACCAATTCGCCCCGTGATAACTCGCTCCATCCAGACGACATGCGGAGAGCTCCAGCCTTCACCTACTCCAAAGGACGTGCCGGGGACCGGAGAGAACTGCATGAGAGCCATCACTGGGCGAGCTGGTGAACATCGTCCTGCCATTTGCAAGCCCCGTGTGAGTGTGTGTGTGTGTGTGTGTGCGTGCGCGTGCGCGTGTGCGTGCCTGTGTGTGTGTGTTTGTGTGTGTGTGTGTGTGTGTGTGTGTGTGTGTGTGTGTGTGTGTGTGTGTGTGTGTGTGTGTGTGAGACGGTCCCATGTCCTTGGGATTAAGTATAAGACTGTTTTAAGGATTTCTCTGTGTCTCTGCTCTTGAACCATTGTACATTGTAAATAATAATAATTAAACCTGTTATTCCTTTGCTTCCCATTTCGTTCACCTTTGTGATTTCTCCATTGACTAAGCGTGGTACGAATAAGAACCGCTTGAATCGGGTTCCACCATCATAATAGCGCGAATCGCGTGTACGCAACCGCACGGCGTATCAGCACACGTGGTTCGTGCAGGGCTTATCTCCTCGCTTCAGGGCAGCGTGAGTATTTAGGTAATAGCGAATTTGGTCCTAATACCCTATTTCTCGCTGTCCGGAAGGGACGTCATAGGTCCCGGGTCCCGCCAGGCCAGTCAAAGATAAGGGGACTAATCCCCCCCCTTGGTAAGGGGAGAAGGCCGGCGGCAGATCCACAACAATACATTCAATGAAGATACAAATTAGAACAGCAATAAGGTCACAAACAAAGCAAAAACACAGCGAAAGCCTTTTTAGATCACAGTTTGTGTTGCAGAGTAAACAAGCGTTACGCCTTGGTCCCCCGTCGGGGAAGTGATATGAGTTGACAAAGTGGAAGACGCAGAAAACATGCTATGATATATTTTGCTCAAGGTTCAGACATACATGGAGGCGGCCATCTTGGATTTTGACGAGGCGACCCAATTTTAAATAGAGTTCTTCCCTATGCCGAGATACACCCACACACCAGAATAGAAGTTGGTACTTCGCTTATTTTTCAAGATATTCCGCTCAAAAGGTTCAGACATGCATGGCGGCGGCCATCTTGGATTTTGACGTGGCGACCCAATTTTCAATAGCTTTCTTCCTTGTGCCTAGATACACCCACACACCAGATTAGAAGTTGGTACGTCGCTTATTTTTCAAGATATTCAACTCACAACGTTCAGACATACACGGCGGCGGCCATCTTGGATTTTGACGTGGCGACCCAATTTTCAATAGTGTTCTTCCTTATGCCTAGATACACCCACACACCAGATTAGAAGTTGGTACTTCGCTTATTTTTCAAGATATTTCGCTCACAAGGTTCAGACATAAATATGGTGGTGGCCATCTTGGATTTTGACGTGGCAACCCAATTTTCAACAGCCTTCTTCCCTGTGCGTAGATACACCCACACACCAGATTAGAAGTTGGTACTTCGCTTATTTTTCAAGATATTTAGCTCAAAATGTGCAGACATACATGGCGGCGACCATATTGGATTTTGACGTGGCGAGCCAATTTTCAATAGCGTTCTTCCTTATACCTAGGTACACCGACACACCAGATTAGAAGTTGGTACTTCGCTTATTTTTCAAGATATTCCGCTCACAAGGTTCAAACGTACATGGCATCAGACATACATGGCGGCGGCCATCTTGGATTTTGACGTGGGTTGCACCCACAAACCAAATTCGAATGCGGTCCTTCGCTTACGCACGCACGCACGTACGCACGCACGCACGCACGCATGCCTGCACGCACGGACGGACAGACGAATGGACGGACGGACGGACGGACACACAGACTGAGGGGAAAACCATAGTCCCCCTTTCACTCCGCGGTGCGACGGGGGACAATAAATAAAGTAATAGTCCGAGTCCGACAGGACAACCCTCCCATCCACTTTCTTAGTAATCCTCTCCAAGAAGTTCTATCACTCAAGCTTTTGGGTCTCACTATCTGCCATGATCTTTCCTGGGAAAACCACATTTCAAATCTGGCCTCCAAAGCCAGTCGCCGACTGAGCATCCTCCGTCGTGCAAAGTCCTTCCTTGACACACCTGAGCTCCTCACCACATACAAGGCTTTCATCCACAGCTCAATGGAATACTGTTCCCCCCTCTGAGCTGGTGCTCCTGCCTCACACCGAGCTCGTCTTCACACTGTTGAAACCAAAGCGTTCAGAACCATTGGAATCTCCCGCGATGAAGCTACCTCCGAGGGCCTTTCACTTACTGGCCGCCGGCAGGTTGGTGGTCTTTCTGTCTTCTACCGACTCCTCTCTGGCCTTGCTCCTCCAGCTCTCTCTGGGCTCTGTCCCCCAAATATTCCTACAGGTCGCACAAGATCTTCCTGCAATCGTCTTATGGTTAAACTGCCAAAATCTAGGCTCTCTGCTCACCTTCACTCCTTCATTCCTCTTTTCTTCTGCCGCTGCAACAAACTCCCTCACTCTCTTCAATCCCACTCCTCCCTCCAGGTCTTTAAAACAGCTGTTCACCACCATCTCTTATCTTCCCCCATCCAAAACCTTGATCTTTTATACCCCCGCTAATTCACTCCAGATACACTTTTTTGAAATACCAACTTCTTTCCTGGAATTCCTTGGTGTCCTTGTGTTTATACTTCTCTCACCCCCTCCCCCTTCCCTCGCCGTCCCCCCACCCCAAGCCCTCTCCCTCCCACACCCCGATGTCCCTGCTCTCAAATGTTGTGTTTATGTGCTTCCCCTTCTCTCCCCATCTTGTCTACCGCTCCCCTTTTATATATTTTGTTTGTTTGTCTGTTTGATTTGTTTTTGTGATAAATGTTAGCTCTTTCACGAGCCTCGATTCTGTATACAAAAATATATATATACATATATATTATACAAGTTGAAGTTCGTGTCTGTCCGTGTTTCGGCGGGCACTTGCAGTGCTGCTTGTGCTTTTCTATGCTGGGTTTGAATCCCCACCCAGCTATAAACGGTCATCCCTGTGTTTTACAGACTGGGTGATTCATCAATGTGTGTGCTCTCCCTTCGATGGACGTTAAACAGGGCATCCCATCACTGACACTAGTTGGTGCAGTGAAAGATCCCACGTTTGTCTTCGTGAAGAGTCGGAAAGTTATCGCCGGCACCCTGGTCAAATTACAAATTCCTGCCCTAACTTTAGACTTGAGCCAAACTTGCCCCGGCCAATTTAGTTGCGGGAGAAACAAAGACCCCTCAACAGACCTTGGGGCCCGAGGCAGTGACCTTCCCCCCTCATCACTCTGCTAATATACATTCACCTCACCCTCAGAACCGTGGTCCTGATGTGGGATAGGCTTCCAAAGCCTTTTTTCTAGACAAGGTAAAAGCTCGTGGAGAATGAGAACACTGAAGGGATCAGGAAGCAACGGTACAAAAGGAATTTCTGTGTCCATCATTGCCATGAGTTACTGCTGGAAGCTTCAAAAGGACTCGCCAAATAATAAATAAATATAAATATATAAATATATATATATATATATACTGTATATATATATAATTAATTAATTAATTGATAACTCGCATGCTGTCATGTGCCTTTGTCTCAGGAATGGCTTCTGTCTGGCCATTCTCCCACAAAGCCGAGATTTCTGAAGTGCTGCAGAGACTAGTCCTTCCGGCAGGTTCTCCCATCTCAGACAAGGAACTCTGTAGTTCTGTCAGAGTGGTCATTGGGTTCTTGCTTACCTCCCTGACCAAGGTCCTTCTTGCCCGGTTGCTCAGTTTGGTCAGACGGCTAGCTCCAAGAAGAGTCTGGGTAGTTCCATATTCTTTGCATTTCCTTATGATGGAGCTCACTGTGCTCTTGGGAACTTTCAACACTCTAGAAATTGTTTTATACCTTTCGCAGATCTAAGCCTCCTCACAATTCTATCCAGGAGTTCTACGGACAGTTCCTTAGACTTCATGGTAGAGTTTCTGCTCTGAAATTCACTGTTAACTGTGGGACCTCAAAGAGAAAGGTGTGTTTCTTTCTAAGTCATGTCCAATCAATTTAATTGGCTACAGGTGGACACCAATCAAGTTGTGGAGACATCTCGAGGACAATCAAAGGAAATTGGATGCACCTGAGCTCAATTTGGAGTGTCCTAGCAAAGGGGTTGAATACTTACTGTGTGTATTATTAATCAAGACACTTCAGCTTTTCATTTTTAATTAATTTATTTAAGATATTGTTACAGACGTGGCTTGGATGTTATTTACCGAGCGGTTTTATGGTATGACCACGTCTGCACAAGTTACCCGATTGTGCCCGAACGTTGACTAGTCGCGCGATGCTGGCTCAATAAGAAAAAGAAGACACCCGGCTGGATTACAATAACACAATACGACACCAATGTTTCAATTCTCAAGACCTCCGGAGGAGATTATATTCGTACGGAAAGGTCAGATTACAGGGGCTAGAGGTATAATCACAGAAAGACAGGCACTTAGACACACTCTTATATTAACCCCGGACAGACGACAGACAAACGGGACAACGGCTGACTCACACGGGGGTTGATGACAGGAAAGCGGGTATCGATGGCTCCAGGTCCTCCTGGGCTCGGGGCAGGGTACAGTACGGTCCGGTCCGGTCCAAAGATGCGGGGAGGTATCGTCGCGCTGGGGGTGGCGGTGGCTTCTCTCTCCAAGCTGAGGCGCATCTGTCGTCACGTCCGGCGCGGGGCCGCGTATATCCGGCGGGGAGTGACGCCCTCGGCTCGTTAGCTCCGCCCCAGATGGAATCGGCACGTTGCTTCTCATTGGGTGCGTGGGGGGGTTACTGGCTCCGCCCCTGACGAGGAGCTGACAGCCAGCCCCTTCGGGGTAACGCCGTGGAGCGCATGGTCATGGCGGGTAACCGAGCCGGTGTGAGGACGCACACTCCCCGCCCCTCTGTTGTTGTAGTCGTAGTTGTAGTTGTAATTGTTGTTGTAGTTGTTGTTATTGTTGTTGTTTGGGGAAGAAGATGGGAGGAGGTATGGGAAAGGTCCTAAACTCACTACTGATGCCATATAATCACATTCTGGTGCAACGAAGAGTCATAATTAATGGAAACGAGGCCTTAACTGACATAGATTAAGAATAACTAGGAAGATGTCCGAAAGTTGTCTACGTGTGGTGCGGTGGACCTGGGCACGACATTTAATGGGGGAATAAGGGGAAGGTCGGCTCTACTGATTGTTGTTTACATGCAATGGGACTAGGGAATGGGGGATTGGGGAAAGTTGGGGAGTATTGGAGAAAATAGGGGAATATTTACAAGCGGATATGGAGGCCAAATTCCATATTCGCAACATTGCACCCTTCTCTACCCTCGGGGCGTCCCGACCCGATAAATTTTTACCTACTTTAGTGTGGCACGCAATGTAGTTCCCTCTACTATTAACTCTACCCTGAGTGCGACAGTTTTACAGATATTCACAAATGAGTAAATATGTCCCCCTGCGACGTTGCACCCTTCTCCTCACAGAAACACACCCACAGGATAACCGAATCCGGAAAGAATTCTCAAACTAAACATACAGCCGGTAGGGAGCATTATTTACACGACTACGCTGCTATTTACACTACGATCCAGGACCTGTTTTTTTGGAGGAACACATGCAGATGTTATGCATAGAGAGAGCGCGCTTGCCAGCATCGATACACCAACCCACGAGTGCTCTGTGGCCAACGGCCTTTAATAACGTGCAGAGCACCCCGTCCCAGCATCAAAAGCACCACCCCACCGCCAATCGGTGCAGTCACCATTGTTCATTGGAATAAAAATAAATTCGACAACCCCTAACCCTGCAGGTGTCTCTTGCTCTTCTTGTGGTGCACTTGGTGTTAACTAAAAGTGGTTCACCTGTATGGCATAGGTGCCACGTTGACCCATAGGTCCATCCCCGGGTGGTGCTTGGCCGCAAACGAACTGCGGTCCATTGTGGGTGGCCACAAACATTGCGGTCCATATGGTGTATCGATCCCGGCAGCAAACAGCGAAAGTGCAGGCCCACAACTGCGCAGCCAGCACCTCTCTCTCCTCTCTCTCTACCCCAAAGCCAGATCCTCGGAGGTGGGAGACAAAAGAAGCAGACAAGTGAGTAAGGTGGTAAGGGCGCAAAAGTGCACGCAATGTAAGGTGATGCACACTGGGGGCACATGGGAACCAGGTGAGACAGGTACGTTCCTATCGTACGCCCCCCCCACCAGGTAACCTACATGGCCCCTCCCTTACCCCTTACTGCATCCACAAAACACAACACTACCCATAAACATCTACTTTACAAATCGACAAACATCCCTACTGTCTTCCCCGTTCCTCCCATAAACCAAATTCGTCTTCTCTCCCTCCTAACCAATCAAATTTGCCATTTTCAACTCTCATCAAAATTTGCCATCACCAATTCATCATCAGTCCCTCCTAGGGAGGGAGAGATGGAATCACCCCAATGTCTCATCCACGTCGTGATGCGTCTCACAAATCCTCACAGCAATTCTCATTTCCTGCACACAGAACAAAGGAAACACAGGTGTGGAGTCATCATCATCACCACAGGTAAGTGGCTGCGTATGGTGCGACAGGTTCATCAATCCTAACTATTTCCTAAATGACTTTAACAACTTTACACTACCCGGGGTCTTTCTCCGGCCAAACCATTGGCCCTCTTACACTATGGGTTCTAAAAACCAATTCCCATTGGCCAAACTGTGGTGCTCTTCAATTTGGGGTCTCACTCCCCCGATTCATCTCCCGGTGCCCTCGCACAATTTCTGGGCTGTGGCGTGTACCTCTCCCAGTGGGTCTACCCACCTGCACACCTCCACCACTGCGGTTGCCTCCGAGCTTACCTGCTCCTTACCCTAACCTAACTAACTGGGGCAGGCCCTCTGGCGCTCTCCCCACTCGGTGCCCTCTCTGGCACTGGGCTACCCGATCCACACCCGGGATCCTCAGGCACCCACTCACAACTACCGGCTCCCAGAGCCCACCTGCGGCCTCACCTGGCCGACATCCTTACAGTGGTGGAGTGCCCAACCAACTACACACACTAACAGGCTACACGCCCAGCCATTTCCACAACACTAATGCACCCATCCACAACACCATTCTGCAACCGCACCACAAATGCCAATATCCAACCACAATTTACCTGCACCCTCTACCTAACACTTACACTACCCGCCCCGGGTGCTCGTGAAAGGGGTCCACTCTTCCCCCATCCACACCTTCGCACCATGCACACCACTCCGTACCACTCACTCCAACTCTCTCCACACACCTGTACCTGCACACCTGTGCTCTCACACCTGGTGCCACCTGCACCCTTCTCTCCCCAAGCGCATTCGCGCTGATCCACACACTCACTACTCATACACTGCTCCACACACCTGTCCAGTTGCACACCTGTGCAATCACACCTGTTCAATTCTCACAAACACGGCATCATCTCAGCTAACTACTCCCTTCTGAAACTTGCGCTTCCCAGTCGTCCCTTTAAACTATTGCGCTCCCTCGTCATTATCATCCATACTAATCTACCTGCGTCCCCACTACAGGTATCAGTCACTAACTAATCTTAACGTTACCTAATGTCATCTTCTAGATCCCTACACACAATATCCTAACCCACCCGGGCTAGTTTTCACTGCCATACACCCCATAAGCTATTGCTCCTTTGCCCCACACATATGGGAAAGGTGGCAGGGATGCCACCCTTACCCACCGGGCCTATCGCTCCTCAATCCCCCAGTCCTCTGGCACTAATAAGCCCCCCTTATTCAGAGGTACTGGGTCCCGCCTCGGCATCTAAAGCCGAGGCAATCCACGGGGGCGCCTGCTCGCCGGTGTAAGGTCTTATCCGGTCGGCGTGGACGATCCGAGGGAGGGCTCGTGGCCCCATTTTGATCTTAAAGACCACGTCACAGATTTGCGACAGGACGACTCCTGGGCCTTGCCAGGGGGAGGTGAGTTTTGGGCACCTTCCCTTCCGCCTCCGGGGATTAAAGAACCAAATCTTCATCCCCGGAGCGTATTGACTCCCCTGGCTCCGGTCGTCGTACCTGCGCTTCATCTTTTCCCCCGCCAGATGGAGTTGGCGGCGGGCGAAGGCATGGACTAGCTCCATGCCTTCCTCTAGGTGACGTGCGTACCCCTCCCTCGGCGGGTTAACCACTGTGTCTGGCACGGGACCGCATAGCAAGTCGGCGGGAGCCCGTAACTCCCGCCCATACATAAGCAACGCTGGACTGCATGCGGTGGCCCCGTGCTGGCTGGTTCGGTAGGCCATAAGCAAATAAGGGAGATGTTCGTCCCAGTCATCCTGACGGGTGGTGGTGAACAGTGCCAGTTGTTGGATTAAAGTTCGGTTAAACCTTTCCACCATCCCGTCAGATTGAGGTCTTAAAGGCGTTGTCCTGGTTTTCCGAATTGACAGGAGACTGCACACATCTTTTAGCAATTTGCTCTCAAAATTTCGTCCCTGGTCGGTGTGCAACTCCTGTGGAATCCCATGCCGGCACACAAATCCTTCCACGAAGGCCTGCGCTACCACCCCTGCTTCTTGGTTGGGGAGGGCGTAGGCCTCCGGCCACTTGGTGAAATAGTCCATTACCACGAGGATATACTTATTACCTTGGCGGGTGCGGGGCAGCGGTCCTAGAATATCCATAGCCACCCGCTCAAGGGGGGCCCCCACCTGATGTAATTGAAGGGGGGCCCTCATCCTCCGTGCTGGTCCCTTTTTGGCAGAACAGGCGTCGCATCTCCGACACCAGTCCTGTATGTCGCGCCCCATATTCACCCAATAGAACCTCCGGCGGACCCGAGATATTGTCTTTGTCCTGCCCAAATGGCCGCCGGAGCGGGTACCATGCACCTGTTGCAATATGACGTTCTTGAATTTGTCAGGGACTATCACCAGCCAGGAAGTTCTATCAGAGGGAACCTCCACCCACTTGCGATACAAGATGTTGCCTTTCAATTCCAGGGTCTGCCACTGAGCCCAATATGCCTTTGTCTGCGCCCCGAGGGGGGTGACCTCTTCCCCCTTTGGTCTTTGCCCCAATTTGACCCAATTGAACACTGGCCCCAGGACAGGATCCTCCTGCTGGGCCGTGCTCCAGGCCAAAGTTCCGAATTCCTCATCTGCGGTTAGTGGCAAAATTGGCCCTCTCACCCGGGTTGCCCGGACGACGAGAATCGGGGCGGAATCGCCCAATTGCTCCCTCTCCTCGTGTCTCGCACAAAATTTACAGTTTTCCCCCAGACAAGGACGCCGAGAGAGTGCGTCCGCATTACCATGGGCCTTCCCGGCCCTATGGGCCACATCAAAATCGTACTGTTGCAACTTTTCCAACCACCTTGCAATTTGGCCCTCCGGTTCCTTGAACCGAAGGAGCCATTGCAAGGAGGAATGGTCAGTTCTAACCAAAAATTTCCGCCCGTACAAGTACGGGTGGAAATGGTTCATGGCAGCCAGCATCGCCAATAACTCTTTGCGAGTGACACAATAATTTCGCTCGGGCCTACTTAAGGCCCGACTATAGTAACCAATCACTCTCTCCACGCCCTCCTGTGTCTGAGACAAAACTGCGCCCAATCCTTCCTGGCTCGCATCCGTGTCCAGGGTAAATGCCCCGTCGCTAGTGGGGTAAGCTAGAAGGGGTGCGGATGTCAGACACCCCTTCAATTCTTGGAAGGCCTCGTGGCACTTAAATCCAATTAAATCGCGTCCCCTTCTCTGTAAGCCGGTGGAGGGGACGGGCCAACTCCGCAAATTTCGCCACAAAGCGCCGGTAGTAGGAGCAGAGTCCCAAAAATCCCCGCACCTCTTTGATGGTACGTGGTGCGGGCCACTCCTCTACCGCTTTAATTTTGTCTGGGTCCGTTTTTACCCCCTCGCGGCCGATCACGTGACCTAGATAGGCCACCTCTCTTGCAAACAAAGTGCACTTACTCGGGTTCAGCTTCAACCCCGCCTGTCTGAGGCACCCGAACACCTGGTCCAAATTAGCTAGTGCCTGGGGGAACGTTTGGGCATGTACCAGGACGTCATCCAGGTACACCAGGCATGATTGCCATGGCATGCCGCCTAGTACATGCTCCATCAATCTCTCAAAGGTGGCGGGGGCGTTACACAAACCAAACGGCATCACAGTAAACTGATACAGCCCCTTACCTGTGGAAAATGCCGTTTTCTCCTTCCCTGCCCTATCCATCTCCACCTGCCAATACCCACTCTTGAGGTCCAAAGTTGTGAACCAATTTGAGCCTGCAACGGCATCGAGGGTGTCATCAATCCTTGGCAGGGGATATGAGTCCTTGAGTGTCACGTTGTTTAGCTGGCGATAGTCCACGCAGAACCGCGTGGTCCCATCCTTCTTTTTGACCAGCACAACAGGTGACATCCAAGGACTTCCCGAGGGCTCGATCACACCTGCGTCGAGCATTTTTGCAACCTGCTCGTCAGCTTCCGCCCTCTTGCTCCAAGGGAGCCGTCGGGCGGCCTGACGAATAGGCCGGGCCTCACCGGTGTGGATCTGATGTTTCACCAGGCCCGTACGTCCAATATCCTCGGTGGACAGGGAGAAGAGGTCCAAATGGGACCCAACCAGTTTGTGTAAGGCCTCCCTCTGGGTACCTCCCAACTCTACGCTACTACGATTTACCATCTCGCAAATGGGATCGGGCCAATTCCTACTTGTTATTGAAGGCTCCCCCCGGGGTCGGCTCGGCTGGACGTTCTCGCCCCTCACTGTCGCGACTTCCTCAACTGGGGTGCAGCCAGCTACCCTCGTGCCCCTTACTATAGTGCGTGGTTCTGTACTCACATTTACTACTCGGACGGCCACTACCGGTCCGTCCGTTTTTACAAGGGTGCGGCCCACGATTAAACCCGGTATGGACTGCGCTGCCACCGGTTCGACCAGGCCGCAGGACTCCTGCCATGTTGGGCGAGCTGCCCACCGGGCCGGCACTATCGCCTCGGCCCTTGGGGGGATGGTCACGGCCTCGGAAGCCTCCAGCTCCGCTCTCTCGGCCGTGCTCACTCCCCCTAACGGCAGCTCTTCTACTCCCACCTGCAGGATCCCCCGGCACAAGTCGATTTTACAACCGCTGGCAGTCAACAGGTCCAACCCTATTAAACATGGGTCGCACACCTCCGCCACCCAAACATCTATCTCCCTCCTTACCGACCCTAACTTGAGGGTCACAGAACCACGCCCTATGATCGGGGCCGTTACCCCGGTAGCAAGCTGCAAACTATAATTTTGCAGGCGCTGGATCTTATCCCAGCCACCTGCGCTCGAATCAAGGACCACAGGGCTGATGATCGTGGCGCTAGCTCCTGTGTCCACTACGGCGTCTACCCCCACGCCGGCAATTTTGCATCTAATTGTCAGGCTACCGGTTCCAATTTGGCCACAATAAATGACCTGTCGCGTCAATGAGGGCTCTCCTCCATCCTCTGCTGCCGAACACCGCCCTACGTGCCCGACACCTTCTAGTTTCCCGGGGTCTGGCGGGGGGGTGTCTGGGGTCGGCTAACCCGCTCCCCCCTGGGCGGAGTTGAGGACCTCAACTGCCGGAGATCATCCCGGCGCGCGCTTCGACAGTGCCGCGCCAGGTGACCCAGGCGGTTGCAGGTATAGCACCTCACCTGATAAGGTGCTTGCCTCCGGAATTCCAAATTCCCCCCCCTGTAGGTCCGAATTGGATTACCCGCTCGTGGTCCACCGCGGGCCACCTCCGGGGCCGCCTGCCATGGTCCAGGTCCCGCCAGGCGCTGGTCCACCAGCCTCCGGACCATGCCCGCCAGGTCAGGACCCACGTCGGGGGCGGGTCCCCTAAGGGGTCCACCCTCCATCGGGGGTCCCACCTGGCGGACCGCCATTGCGAGACGCTCGCCCCCTCGGGCTAGGGGCCTCGCTGCTTCCCAACGGGCCGCAGCGTCAGCCGCCTGGCTCAGAGTCTGCGGGCGCCACATGGCGAGCTGTTGCCGGAGCTCAATATCCGGGAGGGCCTGGATAAAATGGTCCAGCGCCAGGCTTTCCCGGGAATCCGCTGCCATGCTAGCATGTGCGATCCCCACTGCGCGGCGAATGTCGTGGGCAAGTTCCCCGATGGCTTCCTGGGGCTTGCGTTTTCGCAGCGCGAGCTGAGCTTTAACAAGCTCGCTCTGCTGTTCTATGCCGAATCGATTAATTAGGGCGTCGCGGAGGGCTGGCAGGGTGAGAGCACCTGCTGGTAATGCCGTCAGCACCTCCGCCGCCGCGCCACGCAATGCGGCCACCAGGTGTACTCCACCTTCGTCCTCACCCCAACCGTTGCCCTTACACACACAGTCGAACTGCGCCAGGTACGCGCGTAGATCACTCTTGCCGTCATACGGCGCGAGTGGGACCTTGTGGGACCACCTCGTATGTGAGTCGTTGCCCGCCTGCCGGACCCCGTGCGTCGCCCCTTGCGGGGTCAGCGCGGGGCCGAACCGGCCGGGCCCCCACAGTACACTACCCCCAAGGGGCTCTCGTGCCTCCCCGGTCCCTCCAACAACTACCCCTGTTGGTGTCGATGCATGGGTCACACCTCCGCAACCCGCTACCCATTCCATACCACCACCACTACAACCTTGCTCACCCACACCTCGCACCTCTCGTTCCATACCCTCCGGACCAGCCATACACCTCACTCTTGGCCTCTCACGAACATCCGGGTCTATCTCGACCCCCAAGCTTATTAAATCACCTGGCGCATCATACGCACGACCATATTGGTCACCACTTACACCGGGTCCTCTTTCTCTTCGCTTCTCCTCCATCACCTGCGAATCCCTCATCCGGTTAATGAGCACATCATCACGATCCGAACACAGACTCTGGACCAATTCTTTTACCTCCTCTTTTATCTCTTTCTTATCCTCTCTCCGTCGCTTTTTAATTTCGCTCACCCCTTCTTCCACTTCTTCTAATTTTTGCTTCATCTCCTTCATCTCTTCGTGCGCCCCTTTAAGTTCTTCCTCTAACTCCACTTTATTTTTTTCTATGTGCTCCCGCGCCTCCCGCTCTTTAACCTCCATTACCTCTACCACCTTGTCCATTTTCCTCGTCAGGTCCTCATGTACCGTCTGACACTCTTTTTTAATTACCCCTACGTCCTTTTTCATCTCCTTCTGTGTCGATTTTAAACCCTCTATTACCGCTGTGTTCTTCTTTACCTGGTCCCCCAACTCCTTTTGTCCCACTGTCAGTTGTTCTACTCCCAGCGTCAACTCCTCTATACCACCTTGCAATTTTACAGTCCCCTTTCTCACCTCTTTCTCCATGCGCTCCTTACAGTGCCTCACCTCCTCGCGCACTCCTCCGACCTCCTCACTCACTCCTCTCCTGATCTCCTCTCCCATCACTTGCATCTCCTGCCCAGATGCCACCCTCATCTGCTCCATTTCCTCCCTGTGAGCATCCAGTTTGGTTTCTACCCCCATTCTGACCCCCTCTATCTGCTGCTCCATTTGTTTAACTTCCCTTTCCGCTTGGTCCCTCATGTCCCTCAATTTGCCTTCCATACTGTTTTCTAACCCCTCTAACCCATTTTTCACTCCCTCTATCTGATTCTCCTGGGCAGCCATTCTATTTTCTACCCCCGTTAACCCATGTTTCACCTCTTTTATCCCGTTGTCTAACCCCTCACCGGTACCCCTCGCTTCGTCCCTCATTACCCCCAATTGCTCACTCTGAGCCCTCGCTTCGTCCCTCATTACCCCCATTTGCTCACTCTGAGCCTCCATCCGGTTCCCCATTACCCCCATTTGGTTTCCCAAGTCATTCCTCAGGTCTTCACTTGTCTGGACCATGAGCGCCTTTATTTGTTCCATAAATAGGCCCCAATCCATCGGCGGCGCTGCTACGGTCGCGGGCGCGGTGACCAGCGAGGCGCCATTTTGTGCGTTTGCTACCCCCGCTGTTTCGCTCTCCTCACGTGTCTCAATTTGGTCCTGGACCGACCCTGCTTCACTCTCCCCTACCGGACCCCAGCCGTCTTGATCCGCCATAGCGCGACTTTCAAAATTCGGGTTTTGTAAAACAAAACAAATTTCGGCCGCTCCAAATTTTGACCAAATTTTTTTTTTTTTTTCCGCTATTCGTTTTTTTTTTTTTCAAAATTTGGTCGGGCCTCGAATCTCACTCCCGACACCAATTGTTACAGACGTGGCTTGGATGTTATTTACCGAGCGGTTTTATGGTATGACCACGTCTGCACAAGTTACCCGATTGTGCCCGAACGTTGACTAGTCGCGCGATGCTGGCTCAATAAGAAAAAGAAGACACCCGGCTGGATTACAATAACACAATACGACACCAATGTTTCAATTCTCAAGACCTCCGGAGGAGATTATATTCGTACGGAAAGGTCAGATTACAGGGGCTAGAGGTATAATCACAGAAAGACAGGCACTTAGACACACTCTTATATTAACCCCGGACAGACGACAGACAAACGGGACAACGGCTGACTCACACGGGGGTTGATGACAGGAAAGCGGGTATCGATGGCTCCAGGTCCTCCTGGGCTCGGGGCAGGGTACAGTACGGTCCGGTCCGGTCCAAAGATGCGGGGAGGTATCGTCGCGCTGGGGGTGGCGGTGGCTTCTCTCTCCAAGCTGAGGCGCATCTGTCGTCACGTCCGGCGCGGGGCCGCGTATATCCGGCGGGGAGTGACGCCCTCGGCTCGTTAGCTCCGCCCCAGATGGAATCGGCACGTTGCTTCTCATTGGGTGCGTGGGGGGGTTACTGGCTCCGCCCCTGATGAGGAGCTGACAGCCAGCCCCTTCGGGGTAACGCCGTGGAGCGCATGGTCATGGCGGGTAACCGAGCCGGTGTGAGGACGCACACTCCCCGCCCCTCTGTTGTTGTAGTCGTAGTTGTAGTTGTAATTGTTGTTGTAGTTGTTGTTATTGTTGTTGTTTGGGGAAGAAGATGGGAGGAGGTATGGGAAAGGTCCTAAACTCACTACTGATGCCATATAATCACATTCTGGTGCAACGAAGAGTCATAATTAATGGAAACGAGGCCTTAACTGACATAGATTAAGAATAACTAGGAAGATGTCCGAAAGTTGTCTACGTGTGGTGCGGTGGACCTGGGCACGACATTTAATGGGGGAATAAGGGGAAGGTCGGCTCTACTGATTGTTGTTTACATGCAATGGGACTAGGGAATGGGGGATTGGGGAAAGTTGGGGAGTATTGGAGAAAATAGGGGAATATTTACAAGCGGATATGGAGGCCAAATTCCATATTCGCAACATTATATATAAACAAAAACTCCACTTTGACATTATGGGGTATTATGTGTAGATCAATGTTAAAAATATCTCCATTTAATTCATAAATTCAGGCTGTAACACAACAAAATGTGAAAAAAGTCAAAGGGTGTGAATACTTTCTGAAGGCATTGTGTGCTCGGCAGTGGAAGTGATACGCCATTATTATTATTATTATTATTATTATTATTATTATTATTATTATTACTAGGGCATGCCCGTACTATATATAAGCTAGGACGTGCCCGTACGTGGGTGCCCGTTCCTTGCCAAAAAAAAAAAAAAAAAAAAATTTGTGTAGGGGTGTGTGTGTGTAAACATCCTAGGGCGTGCCCATACGTGGGTGCAAAAAAACATGCGTGCAAACAACAACAACAAAAAAAAACTTTGAAACCACGTGGCAGTAACGACCACAGAACCCCCCCCCCCCTCTATTTACATGAATGGTTTGGTCCATTCGCAACGACCACAGAACCCCCCCCCCCCCTCTATTTACATGCAATGGTTTGGTCCAAAGCGAACGGTTTGGTCCATTCGATGTGATTCGATGATTCGATGTGAATGGTTTGGTCCATTCGCAACGACCACAGAACCCCCCCCTCTATTTACATGAATGGTTTGGTCCATTCGCAAAGCCAAAGCGAACGACCACAGAACCCCCCCCCTCTATTTACATGAATGGTTTGGTCCATTCGCAAAGCCAAAGCGAACGACCACAGAACCCCCCCCCCCCCCCCCCTCTATTTACATGAATGGTTTGGTCCATTCGCAACGCCAAAGCGAACGGCGAACGGCTAAATCGCCATAGCTCGGTAAGTACTTGTCCGATTAATTTCAAACCTTGAAAAGGCACATCCTCGGGTCCCCAGCAATATACCTGGCAAGTTTAAAGTATATCGGACCCGTGGTTGTCGAGAAACAGCGGTCACAGACAAACACACAGACACACAGACACACAGACACACAGACACACAGAGATTACTGGAATTATAGATAGATTATTGTTGTTGTTGTTGTTGTTGTTGTGGTTTGCAATTGCACCTCCCCATGCACCAGGGTTTTGAGCATGAATAAACCTCCGTGTGAGAACCTGACACTTTCCTATTATTCGCGAGAGCTGCACTATTATATAACTAAAATAAGTATCCGACCGTCCACGTCTCTATCTGTCACGCTTCATTCTCAAGTGTTCCTGCTAAATAATAGCCAGCGAAGCCAGTGTTGTCAATAAACGCGTACGTATTATGTTGAAAAGCCAGATTTTGCTGGATCCTTTGAGAATTTCGAAGCTTTGACGCACCAAATCGCTCAACGGAGGCCGCCATCTTGCGGATGCGGAAGTATGCATAACAAATTGAAAAAAGTTCAATGGGAGTTTGTTTCACTCGTCTTTTTTTGATTCACAATCTTATGCACCTCTAAGTTGTAAATAAAATACTTTAAGACCAACCTCGGCCCGCACGGGCCTGGTTATCTTCAACGAAAATCGTCACCAAACCCCGGAACCAGTGAGATTCGAGCATTTGAAAAAATCTTTCAAAAACCAAATCACTCAATGGAGGCCGCCATCTTCCGGATACGGAAGTATGCATAAAAAAATTGCGAAAGAGTTCAATAGGAGTTTGTTTCACCCGTCTTTGTTTGATTCACATTCTTATGCACCTCTAATTTGTAATTAAAATACTTTAAGACCAACCTCGTTCCCCGGGCCCTGGTTATTTTCAATGAAAATCGTCACCAAACCCCGGAACCAGTGAGATTCGAGCATTTGAAAAAATCTTTCAAAAACCAAATCACTCAATGGAGGCCGCCATCTTCCGGATACGGAAGTATGCATAAAAAAATTGCGAAAGAGTTCAATAGGAGTTTGTTTCACCCGTCTTTGTTTGATTCACATTCTTATGCACCTCTAATTTGTAATTAAAATACTTTAAGACCAACCTCGTTCCCCGGGCCCTGGTTATTTTCAATGAAAATCGTCACCAAACCCCGGAACCAGTGAGATTCGAGCATTTGAAAAAATCTTTCAAAAACCAAATCACTCAATGGAGGCCGCCATCTTCCGGATACGGAAGTATGCATAAAAAAATTGCGAAAGAGTTCAATAGGAGTTTGTTTCACCCGTCTTTGTTTGATTCACAATCTTATGCACCTCTAATTTGTAATTAAAATACTTTAAGACCAACCTCGTTCCCCGGGCCCGCATGGGCTCTGGTTATCTTCAACGAAAATAGTCACCAATTACCGGAACCAATGAGATTCGAGCATTTGAAAAACTATTTCAAAAAAGCTTTTTACCACATTTCGGACGCTGAAAACGGCGTCAAATATTCTAAAATTGACGAAGAATTATTTTTTCGAAATCTCGCGGCCGTAGGGGATAGTTTTTCACGGCCGGAAATATCCGAAGTTGAGACGGAATTCACCGAATTAATCAAGAAAGAAATTTCATATATTTGAATCTCATCCAGAATGCAAATGGTGTCATTTTGAACAAGGTACGGTACCTACTTCACCTACCTACTACCAACTACCTAACCTACTGATGCCATAGTGATGGGTAAAATAGTGGCAAGAGGCTTTGGCTTCGCCGGCTCATTGCGGCTTTGCAGTCGGGTACTAGTAGCCGGCGAAGCCGGTGTTGTGAATGAACGTGTACGTATTATGTTGAAAAGCCAGATTTTGCTGGATCCTTTGAGAATTCCAAGCTTTGACGCACCAAACCACTCAATGGAGGCCGCCATCTTGCGGATGAGGAAGTATGCATAAAAATTGTGAAAAAGTTCAATAGGAGTTTGTTTCACCCGTCTTTTTTTGATTCACAATCTTATGCACCTCTAATTTGTAATTAAAATACTTTAAGACCAACCTCGTTCCCCGGGCCTGCATGGGCCCTGGTTATCTTCAACGAAAATCGTCACCAAACACCGGAACCAATGAGATTCGAGCATTTGAAAAAATATTTCAAAAACCAAATTGCTCCATGGAGGCCGCCATCTTGCGGATGCGGAAGTATACTTTGAGACCAACCTCGTTCCCCGGGCCATCTGATTGCTATTCTAATATCAATATCTCTGCCACCATGAAATCTAATCTGATTACTATTCTTATATCAATATCACTGGCAGCTGGACATCTATTCTGTTTACTAATCTGATGTGAATATCTCTGACACCGAGAAATATAATCTGATAAAAATATCTCTGCCACCTGGAAAGCGAATCTGATTACTATTCGGATATCAATATCACTGCCAGCTGGACATCTATTCTGTTTACTAATCTGATGTGAATATATCTGCCACCTTGAAATATAATCACATTACTATTCTAATATCAATATCTGATCTGCCACCTGCAAATCTAATACAACAACAACAACTACATGCATTTTAAGGCCATTTTCCCTGCTCGAGCGGGGTTAGCCTTGCGGTCCCCATGACAATCTTCTCCATTTTGCCCTATTTTCTGCATCTCTCCTTGTTAACCCCCTTGCCCGCATTTCTTCTTCCACCATCTTTAGCCAAGTCTTTCTCGGTCTTCCCCGTCCTCTTCTTCCTTCTCCATTCATTTCTATCACTCTTCTCAACCAGTCACTTTCATCCTTCCTCAACACATGACCAAACCATCTCAACCTGTTCCTCTTCACAGCATCAATCACAGGCTCTATTCCCATCATCTTTCGCAATTCATCATTTGTCTTCCTCTCTCTCAACGATACTCCGCACATCCACCGAACCATTCGCATTTCCACCCTATCCAGCCTTCGTTGGTGCTCTACATTCATTACCCATGTCTCGCTCCCATAAATCAAAACACTTCTCACACATGCAGCATACACCTTTCCCTTCAGCTTCAACGACACTCCCCTCCTCATCAGCACGCCACTCAGTTCCCGAAACTTCTTCCATGCACATCTCACGCCAGCAACCGTTGCCGAGTCTGATCCACCTTCTCCATTCAGCATGTCTCCGAGGTAGCAAAATGTTTTCACACCTTCCAGCTTCACGCCATCTCCAAGATCCAACTCAACATTTCCTCCATCTGCAGCTCCCTCTGTGCACACCTTACATTTGAATGTAGCTGCCACACAGGTTAATGACCCTCTCAGACCACTACATTTTTGATGAACCCACTCAGCGCACATTGTGCATTTAATGGAGTTCACTCCGACACCCTTCCTGCACACAGCACAGGGCCACTTCCCAGTTCTTTCCACCTCACCACATGCTTTACCACTTGCCATCACCTTCGTCTTTCTGATATTCACCTTCAGACCTTTTGTCTCCATACATTCCTTCCACTTGTTCATCTTTTCCTTCAGTCCTTCCATACTTTCCGCAATCAACACCAGATCATCTGCATACAACAACTCCCACGGTAAAACCTCCTTTACGTTCTGAGCCAGCACCTCCATCACAGCTACAAATAGTAGTGGACCTAGTACTGACCCCTGATGCACTCCCACCTTCACCTCAAACTCACCATTGTTCTCGTCCTTCGTCCTTAAAGCTGTGCGCGCTCTTTTGTACATTGCCATCACTACTCTGATCAACCATTCCTCCACTCCTAACTTCCTCAATGCCCATGTCAATACTTTGCGTGGAACCCTATCGAATGCTTTCTCCAGATCAACAAACCCAAGAAACAACTTCTTCCTCTTCTCCATGTACTTCTCCTGCAACTGCCTCACAATAAAGAGCGCATCTGTTGTTCCTCTTCCTGGCATCAATCCAAACTGCATTTCGTCGATCTTCACTTTCTTCCTTATCCTGCTCTCCAACACCCTTTCCAATACCTTCATTCCATGCTCCAATAACTTTATCGCTCGGTACGAGCCACACTCCAGAGGGTCACCTTTCCCCTTGTATAGAGGGACGAGGGTACTCAGTGCCCAACCACTGGAATGCGGCCTTCTTTCACCACCAGATTACAGATCTCTGTCATTCTCTTCACACCCCAACTTCCTGCTGCCTTCAACATATTTCCCACAACTCCCGTCGGCCCTCCCGCTTTTCTACTCTTCATTGCTTTTATCGCTTCCTCAACTTCCTTCTCAGTTATCTTCTCTGCCGGTCCTAAAACTGGGTTACTCTCTGTGTTGCCATCCCATTCATTCTCTGTATTCAACAGCATTTCCATATATCTTTTCCATCTTCCTTTAATTCCGTCTGGGTCCACAACGATTTGTCCCACTTCATGCTTCAAGCAACTCACCCCCATCACATCACACCTCTCTTTTGCTATCTGCTTTGCAATCCTGAATACTGCTCTCTGACCCTCTTCCGAATCCAAGCGTTCTCCGAACATTTTCCTACATGGCTCCTGCGCCTTTGCTACCTCTTTCTTTGCAGCCTTCTTGGCTGCCTTATAACTTTCATGATCTGCTTTTTCTGCTCCCGTAACCTTCGCCTTCTGCCACTCCTTGAACTTCTTCCTCTTCTCGTCAATCCTCTTTCCAACTTCATCATCCCACCACCATTTTTCCGAGTGCCTCGGTGGTCCTTTTGTCCATCCACATACCTCAACAACGGCTCCCAACAGACTAGCTTTCATTGACATCCAAACACTTTCAAGCTCAACCACATCACCTGCAAATCTAATCTGATATAAATATCTCTGCCACCTGGAAAGCTAATCTGATTACTATTCTGATATCAATATCACTGCCAGCTGGACATCTATTCTGTTTCCTAATCTGATATGAATGTCTCTGACACCTATAAATATAATCTGATATAAATATCTCTGACACCAGGAAATCTAATCTGATATCAATATCTCTGCCACCAGGAAATCCAATCTGATATCAAAATCTCTGACACCTCGAAATCTAAGCTGATATCAATATCTCTGACACCGAGAAATCTAATCTGATATCAATATCTCTGACATCTAGAAATATAATCTGATATCAATATCTCTGACACCTAGAAATCTAATCAGATATCAATATCTCTGACACCTAGAAATCTAATCTGATATCAATATCTCTGACACCTAGAAATCTAATCAGATATCAATATCTCTGACACCTAGAAATCTAATCTGATATCAATATCTCTGACACCTAGAAATCTAATCTGATATCAATATCTCTGACACCTAGAAATCTAAGCTGATATCAATATCTCTGACACCGAGAAATCTAATCTGATATCAATATCTCTGACATCTAGAAATATAATCTGATATCAATATCTCTGACACCTAGAAATCTAATCAGATATCAATATCTCTGACACCTAGAAATCTAATCTGATATCAATATCTCTGCCACCAGGAAATCCAATCTGATATCAAAATCTCTGACACCTAGAAATCTAATCTGATATCAATATCTCTGACACCTAGAAATATAATCTGATATCAATATCTCTGACACCTAGAATTCTAATCTGATATCAATATCTCTGACACCTAGAAATCTAATCTGATATCAATATCTCTGACACCGAGAAATCGAATCTGATATCAATATCTCTGACACCTAGAAATATAATCTGATATCAATATCTCTGAAACCTAGAAATCTAATCTGATATCAATATCTCTGACACCTAGAAATCTAATCTGATATAAATATCTCTGACACCTATAAATCTAATCTGATAGCAATATCTCTGCCACCAGGAAATCTAATCTGATATCAATATCTCTGACACCTAGAAATCTAATCCGAAATCAATATCTCTGCCACCAGGAAATCTAATCTGATATCAATATCTCTGCCACCAGAAAATCTAATCTGATATCAATATCTCTGACACCTAGAAATCGAATCTGATATCAATATCTCTGACATGTAGAAATATAATCTGATATCAATATCTCTGACACCTAGAAATCGAATCTGATATCAATATCTCTGACACGTAGAAATATAATCTGATATCAATATCTCTGCCACCAGGAAATCTAATGTGATATCAATATATCTGACACCTAGAAATATAATCTGATATCAATATCTCTGACACCTAGAAATCTATTCTGATATCAATATCTCTGCCACCTGGAAATATAATCTGATATCAATATCTCTGACACCTAGAAATCTAATCTGATATCAATATCTCTGACACCTAGAAATATAATCTAATATCAATATCTCTGCCACCTGGAAATATAATCTGATATCAATATCTCTGACACCTAGAAATATAATCTGATATCAATATCTCTGCCACCTAGAAATATAATCTGATGTCAATATCTCTGACACCTAGAAATCTAATCTGATATCAATATCTCTGCCACCTAGAAATCTAATCTGATATCAATATCTCTGCCACCTGGAAATATAATCTGATATCAATATCTCTGACACCTAGAAATATAATCTAATATCAATATCTCTGCCACCTAGAAATCTAATCTGATATCAATATCTCTGCCACCTAGAAATATAATCTGATATCAATATCTCTGCCACCAGGAAATCTAATCTGATATCAATATCTCTGACACCTAGAAATATAATCTGATATCAATATCTCTGACACCTAGAAATCTAATCTGATATCAATATCTCTGCCACCTGGAAATATAATCTGATATCAATATCTCTGACACCTAGAAATATAATCTGATATCAATATCTCTGACACCTAGAAATCTAATCTGATGTCAATATCTCTGCCACCAGGAAATCTAATCTGATATCAATATCTCTGCCACCAGAAAATCTAATCTGATATCAATATCTCTGCCACCTAGAAATATAATCTGATATCAATATCTCTGCCACCAGGAAATCTAATCTGATATCAATATCTCTGCCACCTAGAAATATAATCTGATATCAATATCTCTGCCACCTAGAAATATAATCTGATATCAATATCTCTGCCACCTAGAAATTCTAATCTGATATCAATATCTCTGACACCTAGAAATCTAATCTGATATCAATATCTGACACCTAGAAATCGAATCTGATATCAATATCTCTGACACCTAGAAATCTAATCTGATATCAATATCTCTGACACCTAGAAATCTAATCTGATATCAATATCTCTGACACCTAGAAATCTAATCTGATATCAATATCTCTGACACCTAGAAATCTAATCTGATATCAATATCTCTGACACCTAGAAATCTAATCTGATATCAATATCTCTGACACCTAGAAATCTAATCTGATATCAATATCTCTGACACCTAGAAATCTAATCTGATATCAATATCTCTGACACCAAGAAATCTAATCTGACATCAATATCTCTGACACCTAGAAATCGAATCTGATATCAATATCTCTGACACCTAGAAATCGAATCTGATATCAATATCTCTGACACCTAGAAATCGAATCTGATGTCAATATCTCTGACACCTAGAAATATAATCTGATATCAATATCTCTTTCACCTAGAAATCTAATCTGATATCAATATCTCTGACACCGAGAAATCTAATCTGATATCAATATCTCTGACACCTAGAAATCTAATCTGGTATCAATATCTCTGACACCTAGAAATTTAATCTGATATCAATATCTCTGACACCTATAAATGTAATCTGATATCAATATCTCTGACACCTAGAAATCTAATCTGATATCAATATCTCTGACACCTATAAATCTAATCTGATATCAATATCTCTGACACCTAGAAATCTAATCTGATATCAATATCTCTGACACCTAGAAATCTAAGCTGATATCAATATCTCTGACACCGAGAAATCTAATCTGATATCAATATCTCTGACATCTAGAAATATAATCTGATATCAATATCTCTGACACCTAGAAATCTAATCAGATATCAATATCTCTGACACCTAGAAATCTAATCTGATATCAATATCTCTGCCACCAGGAAATCCAATCTGATATCAAAATCTCTGACACCTAGAAATCTAATCTGATATCAATATCTCTGACACCTAGAAATATAATCTGATATCAATATCTCTGACACCTAGAAATCTAATCTGATATCAATATCTCTGACACCTAGAAATATAATCTGATATCAATATCTCTGACACCTAGAATTCTAATCTGATATCAATATCTCTGACACCTAGAAATCTAATCTGATATCAATATCTCTGACACCGAGAAATCGAATCTGATATCAATATCTCTGACACCTAGAAATATAATCTGATATCAATATCTCTGACACCTAGAAATCTAATCTGATATCAATATCTCTGACACCTAGAAATCTAATCTGATATAAATATCTCTGACACCTATAAATCTAATCTGATAGCAATATCTCTGCCACCAGGAAATCTAATCTGATATCAATATCTCTGACACCTAGAAATCTAATTCGAAATCAATATCTCTGCCACCAGGAAATCTAATCTGATATCAATATCTCTGCCACCAGGAAATCTAATCTGATATCAATATCTCTGCCACCAGAAAATCTAATCTGATATCAATATCTCTGACACCTAGAAATCTAATCTGATATCAATATCTCTGACACCTAGAAATATAATCTGATGTCAATATCTCTGACACCAAGAAATCTAATCTGATATCAATATCTCTGACACCTAGAAATCTAATCTGATATCAATATCTCTGACACCCGGAAATCTAATCTGATATCAATATCTCTGACACCTAGAAATCTAATCTGATATCAATATCTCTGACACCTAGAAATCGAATCTGATATCAATATATCTGACACCTAGAAATCTAATCTGATAGCAATATCTCTGCCACCAGGAAATCTAATCTGATATCAATATCTCTGACACCCAGAAATCGAATCTGATATCAATATCTCTGACACCTAGAAATCTAATCTGATATCAATATCTCTCTAACACCTAGAAATCTAATCTGATATCAATATCTCTGACACCTAGAAATCTAATCTGATATCAATATCTCTGACACCTAGAAATCTAATCTGTTATCAATATCTCTGACACCTAGAAATCTAATCTGATATCAATATCTCTGACACCTAGAAATCTAATCTGATATCAATATCTCTGCCACCAGGAAATCTAATCTGATATCAATATCTCTGCCACCAGAAAATCGAATCTGATATCAATATCTCTGACACCCAGAAATCGAATCTGATATCAATATCTCTGACACCTAGAAATCTAATCTGATATCAATATCTCTGACACCTAGAAATCTAATCTGATATCAATATCTCTGACACCTAGAAATCTAATCTGATATCAATATCTCTGACACCTAGAAATCTAATCTGATATCAATATCTCTGACACCTAGAAATCTAATCTGATATCAATATCTCTGACACCTAGAAATCTAATCTGATATCAATATCTCTGACACCTAGAAATCTAATCTGATATCAATATCTCTGACACCAAGAAATCTAATCTGACATCAATATCTCTGACACCTAGAAATCGAATCTGATATCAATATCTCTGACACCTAGAAATCGAATCTGATATCAATATCTCTGACACCTAGAAATCGAATCTGATGTCAATATCTCTGACACCTAGAAATATAATCTGATATCAATATCTCTTTCACCTAGAAATCTAATCTGATATCAATATCTCTGACACCGAGAAATCTAATCTGATATCAATATCTCTGACACCTAGAAATCTAATCTGGTATCAATATCTCTGACACCTAGAAATCTAATCTGATATCAATATCTCTGACACCTAGAAATGTAATCTGATATCAATATCTCTGACACCTAGAAATCTAATCTGATATCAATATCTCTGACACCCGGAAATCTAATCTGATATCAATATCTCTGACACCTAGAAATCTAATCTGATATCAATATCTCTGCCACCAGGAAATCTAATCTGATATCAATATCTCTGCCACCAGAAAATCTAATCTGATATCAATATCTCTGACACCTAGAAATCTAATCTGATATCAATATCTCTGACACCTAGAAATATAATCTGATGTCAATATCTCTGACACCAAGAAATCTAATCTGATATCAATATCTCTGACACCTAGAAATCTAATCTGATATCAATATCTCTGACACCCGGAAATCTAATCTGATATCAATATCTCTGACACCTAGAAATCTAATCTGATATCAATATCTCTGACACCTAGAAATCGAATCTGATATCAATATATCTGACACCTAGAAATCTAATCTGATAGCAATATCTCTGCCACCAGGAAATCTAATCTGATATCAATATCTCTGACACCCAGAAATCGAATCTGATATCAATATCTCTGACACCTAGAAATCTAATCTGATATCAATATCTCTCTAACACCTAGAAATCTAATCTGATATCAATATCTCTGACACCTAGAAATCTAATCTGATATCAATATCTCTGACACCTAGAAATCTAATCTGTTATCAATATCTCTGACACCTAGAAATCTAATCTGATATCAATATCTCTGCCACCTGGAAATATAATCTGATATCAATATCTCTGACACCTAGAAATATAATCTGATATCAATATCTCTGACACCTAGAAATCTAATCTGATGTCAATATCTCTGCCACCAGGAAATCTAATCTGATATCAATATCTCTGCCACCAGAAAATCTAATCTGATATCAATATCTCTGCCACCTAGAAATATAATCTGATATCAATATCTCTGCCACCTAGAAATATAATCTGATATCAATATCTCTGCCACCAGGAAATCTAATCTGATATCAATATCTCTGCCACCTAGAAATATAATCTGATATCAATATCTCTGCCACCTAGAAATATAATCTGATATCAATATCTCTGCCACCTAGAAATCTAATCTGATATCAATATCTCTGACACCTAGAAATCTAATCTGATATCAATATCTGACACCTAGAAATCGAATCTGATATCAATATCTCTGACACCTAGAAATCTAATCTGATATCAATATCTCTGACACCTAGAAATCTAATCTGATATCAATATCTCTGACACCTAGAAATCTAATCTGATATCAATATCTCTGACACCTAGAAATATAATCTGATATCAATATCTCTGAAACCTAGAAATCTAATCTGATATCAATATCTCTGACACCTAGAAATCTAATCTGATATAAATATCTCTGACACCTATAAATCTAATCTGATAGCAATATCTCTGCCACCAGGAAATCTAATCTGATATCAATATCTCTGACACCTAGAAATCTAATCCGAAATCAATATCTCTGCCACCAGGAAATCTAATCTGATATCAATATCTCTGCCACCAGAAAATCTAATCTGATATCAATATCTCTGACACCTAGAAATCGAATCTGATATCAATATCTCTGACATGTAGAAATATAATCTGATATCAATATCTCTGACACCTAGAAATCGAATCTGATATCAATATCTCTGACACGTAGAAATATAATCTGATATCAATATCTCTGCCACCAGGAAATCTAATGTGATATCAATATATCTGACACCTAGAAATATAATCTGATATCAATATCTCTGACACCTAGAAATCTATTCTGATATCAATATCTCTGCCACCTGGAAATATAATCTGATATCAATATCTCTGACACCTAGAAATCTAATCTGATATCAATATCTCTGACACCTAGAAATATAATCTAATATCAATATCTCTGCCACCTGGAAATATAATCTGATATCAATATCTCTGACACCTAGAAATATAATCTGATATCAATATCTCTGCCACCTAGAAATATAATCTGATGTCAATATCTCTGACACCTAGAAATCTAATCTGATATCAATATCTCTGCCACCTAGAAATCTAATCTGATATCAATATCTCTGCCACCTGGAAATATAATCTGATATCAATATCTCTGACACCTAGAAATATAATCTAATATCAATATCTCTGCCACCTAGAAATCTAATCTGATATCAATATCTCTGCCACCTAGAAATATAATCTGATATCAATATCTCTGCCACCAGGAAATCTAATCTGATATCAATATCTCTGACACCTAGAAATCTAATCTGATATCAATATCTCTGACACCGAGAAATCGAATCTGATATCAATATCTCTGACACCTAGAAATATAATCTGATATCAATATCTCTGACACCTAGAAATCTAATCTGATATCAATATCTCTGACACCTAGAAATCTAATCTGATATAAATATCTCTGACACCTATAAATCTAATCTGATAGCAATATCTCTGCCACCAGGAAATCTAATCTGATATCAATATCTCTGACACCTAGAAATCTAATTCGAAATCAATATCTCTGCCACCAGGAAATCTAATCTGATATCAATATCTCTGCCACCAGGAAATCTAATCTGATATCAATATCTCTGCCACCAGAAAATCTAATCTGATATCAATATCTCTGACACCTAGAAATCTAATCTGATATCAATATCTCTGACACCTAGAAATATAATCTGATGTCAATATCTCTGACACCAAGAAATCTAATCTGATATCAATATCTCTGACACCTAGAAATCTAATCTGATATCAATATCTCTGACACCCGGAAATCTAATCTGATATCAATATCTCTGACACCTAGAAATCTAATCTGATATCAATATCTCTGACACCTAGAAATCGAATCTGATATCAATATATCTGACACCTAGAAATCTAATCTGATAGCAATATCTCTGCCACCAGGAAATCTAATCTGATATCAATATCTCTGACACCCAGAAATCGAATCTGATATCAATATCTCTGACACCTAGAAATCTAATCTGATATCAATATCTCTCTAACACCTAGAAATCTAATCTGATATCAATATCTCTGACACCTAGAAATCTAATCTGATATCAATATCTCTGACACCTAGAAATCTAATCTGTTATCAATATCTCTGACACCTAGAAATCTAATCTGATATCAATATCTCTGACACCTAGAAATCTAATCTGATATCAATATCTCTGCCACCAGGAAATCTAATCTGATATCAATATCTCTGCCACCAGAAAATCGAATCTGATATCAATATCTCTGACACCCAGAAATCGAATCTGATATCAATATCTCTGACACCTAGAAATCTAATCTGATATCAATATCTCTGACACCTAGAAATCTAATCTGATATCAATATCTCTGACACCTAGAAATCTAATCTGATATCAATATCTCTGACACCTAGAAATCTAATCTGATATCAATATCTCTGACACCTAGAAATCTAATCTGATATCAATATCTCTGACACCTAGAAATCTAATCTGATATCAATATCTCTGACACCTAGAAATCTAATCTGATATCAATATCTCTGACACCAAGAAATCTAATCTGACATCAATATCTCTGACACCTAGAAATCGAATCTGATATCAATATCTCTGACACCTAGAAATCGAATCTGATATCAATATCTCTGACACCTAGAAATCGAATCTGATGTCAATATCTCTGACACCTAGAAATATAATCTGATATCAATATCTCTTTCACCTAGAAATCTAATCTGATATCAATATCTCTGACACCGAGAAATCTAATCTGATATCAATATCTCTGACACCTAGAAATCTAATCTGGTATCAATATCTCTGACACCTAGAAATCTAATCTGATATCAATATCTCTGACACCTAGAAATGTAATCTGATATCAATATCTCTGACACCTAGAAATCTAATCTGATATCAATATCTCTGACACCCGGAAATCTAATCTGATATCAATATCTCTGACACCTAGAAATCTAATCTGATATCAATATCTCTGCCACCAGGAAATCTAATCTGATATCAATATCTCTGCCACCAGAAAATCTAATCTGATATCAATATCTCTGACACCTAGAAATCTAATCTGATATCAATATCTCTGACACCTAGAAATATAATCTGATGTCAATATCTCTGACACCAAGAAATCTAATCTGATATCAATATCTCTGACACCTAGAAATCTAATCTGATATCAATATCTCTGACACCCGGAAATCTAATCTGATATCAATATCTCTGACACCTAGAAATCTAATCTGATATCAATATCTCTGACACCTAGAAATCGAATCTGATATCAATATATCTGACACCTAGAAATCTAATCTGATAGCAATATCTCTGCCACCAGGAAATCTAATCTGATATCAATATCTCTGACACCCAGAAATCGAATCTGATATCAATATCTCTGACACCTAGAAATCTAATCTGATATCAATATCTCTCTAACACCTAGAAATCTAATCTGATATCAATATCTCTGACACCTAGAAATCTAATCTGATATCAATATCTCTGACACCTAGAAATCTAATCTGTTATCAATATCTCTGACACCTAGAAATCTAATCTGATATCAATATCTCTGCCACCTGGAAATATAATCTGATATCAATATCTCTGACACCTAGAAATATAATCTGATATCAATATCTCTGACACCTAGAAATCTAATCTGATGTCAATATCTCTGCCACCAGGAAATCTAATCTGATATCAATATCTCTGCCACCAGAAAATCTAATCTGATATCAATATCTCTGCCACCTAGAAATATAATCTGATATCAATATCTCTGCCACCTAGAAATATAATCTGATATCAATATCTCTGCCACCAGGAAATCTAATCTGATATCAATATCTCTGCCACCTAGAAATATAATCTGATATCAATATCTCTGCCACCTAGAAATATAATCTGATATCAATATCTCTGCCACCTAGAAATCTAATCTGATATCAATATCTCTGACACCTAGAAATCTAATCTGATATCAATATCTGACACCTAGAAATCGAATCTGATATCAATATCTCTGACACCTAGAAATCTAATCTGATATCAATATCTCTGACACCTAGAAATCTAATCTGATATCAATATCTCTGACACCTAGAAATCTAATCTGATATCAATATCTCTGACACCTAGAAATATAATCTGATATCAATATCTCTGAAACCTAGAAATCTAATCTGATATCAATATCTCTGACACCTAGAAATCTAATCTGATATAAATATCTCTGACACCTATAAATCTAATCTGATAGCAATATCTCTGCCACCAGGAAATCTAATCTGATATCAATATCTCTGACACCTAGAAATCTAATCCGAAATCAATATCTCTGCCACCAGGAAATCTAATCTGATATCAATATCTCTGCCACCAGAAAATCTAATCTGATATCAATATCTCTGACACCTAGAAATCGAATCTGATATCAATATCTCTGACATGTAGAAATATAATCTGATATCAATATCTCTGACACCTAGAAATCGAATCTGATATCAATATCTCTGACACGTAGAAATATAATCTGATATCAATATCTCTGCCACCAGGAAATCTAATGTGATATCAATATATCTGACACCTAGAAATATAATCTGATATCAATATCTCTGACACCTAGAAATCTATTCTGATATCAATATCTCTGCCACCTGGAAATATAATCTGATATCAATATCTCTGACACCTAGAAATCTAATCTGATATCAATATCTCTGACACCTAGAAATATAATCTAATATCAATATCTCTGCCACCTGGAAATATAATCTGATATCAATATCTCTGACACCTAGAAATATAATCTGATATCAATATCTCTGCCACCTAGAAATATAATCTGATGTCAATATCTCTGACACCTAGAAATCTAATCTGATATCAATATCTCTGCCACCTAGAAATCTAATCTGATATCAATATCTCTGCCACCTGGAAATATAATCTGATATCAATATCTCTGACACCTAGAAATATAATCTAATATCAATATCTCTGCCACCTAGAAATCTAATCTGATATCAATATCTCTGCCACCTAGAAATATAATCTGATATCAATATCTCTGCCACCAGGAAATCTAATCTGATATCAATATCTCTGACACCTAGAAATCTAATCTGATATCAATATCTCTGCCACCAGGAAATCTAATCTGATATCAATATCTCTGACACCTAGAAATCTAATCTGATATCAATATCTCTGACACCTAGATATCTAATCTGATATCAATATCTCTGACACCTAGAAATCTAATCTGATATCAATATCTCTGACACCTAGAAATCTAATCTGATATCAATATCTCTGCCACCAGGAAATCTAATCTGATATCAATATCTCTGCCACCAGGAAATCTAATCTGTTATCAATATCTCTGCCACCAGGAAATCTAATCTGATATCAATATTTCTGCCACCTAGAAATCTAATCTGATATCAATATCTCTGCCACCAGGAAATCTAATCTGATATCAATATCTCTGACACCTAGAAATATAATCTGATATCAATATCTCTGACACCTAGAAATCTAATCTGATATCAATATCTCTGCCACCTGGAAATATAATCTGATATCAATATCTCTGACACCTAGAAATATAATCTGATATCAATATCTCTGACACCTAGAAATCTAATCTGATGTCAATATCTCTGCCACCAGGAAATCTAATCTGATATCAATATCTCTGCCACCAGAAAATCTAATCTGATATCAATATCTCTGCCACCTAGAAATATAATCTGATATCAATATCTCTGCCACCAGGAAATCTAATCTGATATCAATATCTCTGCCACCTAGAAATATAATCTGATATCAATATCTCTGCCACCTAGAAATATAATCTGATATCAATATCTCTGCCACCTAGAAATCTAATCTGATATCAATATCTCTGACACCTAGAAATCTAATCTGATATCAATATCTGACACCTAGAAATCGAATCTGATATCAATATCTCTGACACCTAGAAATCTAATCTGATATCAATATCTCTGACACCTAGAAATCTAATCTGATATCAATATCTCTGACACCTAGAAATCTAATCTGATATCAATATCTCTGACACCTAGAAATCTAATCTGATATCAATATCTCTGACACCTAGAAATCTAATCTGATATCAATATCTCTGACACCTAGAAATCTAATCTGATATCAATATCTCTGACACCTAGAAATCTAATCTGATATCAATATCTCTGACACCAAGAAATCTAATCTGACATCAATATCTCTGACACCTAGAAATCTAATCTGATATCAATATCTCTGACACCTAGAAATCGAATCTGATATCAATATCTCTGACACCTAGAAATCGAATCTGATGTCAATATCTCTGACACCTAGAAATATAATCTGATATCAATATCTCTTTCACCTAGAAATCTAATCTGATATCAATATCTCTGACACCGAGAAATCTAATCTGATATCAATATCTCTGACACCTAGAAATCTAATCTGGTATCAATATCTCTGACACCTAGAAATCTAATCTGATATCAATATCTCTGACACCTATAAATGTAATCTGATATCAATATCACTGCCACCAGGAAATCTAATCTGATATCAATATCTCTGCCACCAGGAAATCTAATCTGATATCAATATCTCTGACACCTAGAAATCTAATCTGATATCAATATCTCTGCCACCAGGAAATCTAATCTGATATCAATATCTCTGACACCTAGAAATCTAATCTGATATCAATATCTCTGACACCTAGATATCTAATCTGATATCAATATCTCTGACACCTAGAAATCTAATCTGATATCAATATCTCTGACACCTAGAAATCTAATCTGATATCAATATCTCTGCCACCAGGAAATCTAATCTGATATCAATATCTCTGCCACCAGGAAATCTAATCTGTTATCAATATCTCTGCCACCAGGAAATCTAATCTGATATCAATATTTCTGCCACCTAGAAATCTAATCTGATATCAATATCTCTGCCACCTAGAAATCTAATCTGATATCAATATCTCTGCCACCAGGAAATCTAATCTGATATCAATATCTCTGACACCTAGAAATATAATCTGATATCAATATCTCTGACACCTAGAAATCTAATCTGATATCAATATCTCTGCCACCTGGAAATATAATCTGATATCAATATCTCTGACACCTAGAAATATAATCTGATATCAATATCTCTGACACCTAGAAATCTAATCTGATGTCAATATCTCTGCCACCAGGAAATCTAATCTGATATCAATATCTCTGCCACCAGAAAATCTAATCTGATATCAATATCTCTGCCACCTAGAAATATAATCTGATATCAATATCTCTGCCACCAGGAAATCTAATCTGATATCAATATCTCTGCCACCTAGAAATCTAATCTGATATCAATATCTCTGCCACCAGGAAATCTAATCTGATATCAATATCTGACACCTAGAAATCGAATCTGATATCAATATCTCTGACACCTAGAAATCTAATCTGATATCAATATCTCTGACACCTAGAAATCTAATCTGATATCAATATCTCTGACACCTAGAAATCTAATCTGATATCAATATCTCTGACACCTAGAAATCTAATCTGATATCAATATCTCTGACACCTAGAAATCTAATCTGATATCAATATCTCTGACACCTAGAAATCTAATCTGATATCAATATCTCTGACACCTAGAAATCTAATCTGATATCAATATCTCTGACACCAAGAAATCTAATCTGACATCAATATCTCTGACACCTAGAAATCTAATCTGATATCAATATCTCTGACACCTAGAAATCGAATCTGATATCAATATCTCTGACACCTAGAAATCGAATCTGATGTCAATATCTCTGACACCTAGAAATATAATCTGATATCAATATCTCTTTCACCTAGAAATCTAATCTGATATCAATATCTCTGACACCGAGAAATCTAATCTGATATCAATATCTCTGACACCTAGAAATCTAATCTGGTATCAATATCTCTGACACCTAGAAATCTAATCTGATATCAATATCTCTGACACCTATAAATGTAATCTGATATCAATATCTCTGACACCTAGAAATCTAATCTGATATCAATATCTCTGCCACCAGGAAATCTAATCTGATATCAATATCTCTGCCACCAGGAAATCTAATCTGATATCAATATCTCTGACACCTAGAAATCTAATCTGATATCAATATCTCTGCCACCAGGAAATCTAATCTGATATCAATATCTCTGACACCTAGAAATCTAATCTGATATCAATATCTCTGACACCTAGATATCTAATCTGATATCAATATCTCTGACACCTAGAAATCTAATCTGATATCAATATCTCTGACACCTAGAAATCTAATCTGATATCAATATCTCTGCCACCAGGAAATCTAATCTGATATCAATATCTCTGCCACCAGGAAATCTAATCTGTTATCAATATCTCTGCCACCAGGAAATCTAATCTGATATCAATATTTCTGCCACCTAGAAATCTAATCTGATATCAATATCTCTGCCACCTAGAAATCTAATCTGATATCAATATCTCTGCCACCAGGAAATCTAATCTGATATCAATATCTCTGACACCTAGAAATATAATCTGATATCAATATCTCTGACACCTAGAAATCTAATCTGATATCAATATCTCTGCCACCTGGAAATATAATCTGATATCAATATCTCTGACACCTAGAAATATAATCTGATATCAATATCTCTGACACCTAGAAATCTAATCTGATGTCAATATCTCTGCCACCAGGAAATCTAATCTGATATCAATATCTCTGCCACCAGAAAATCTAATCTGATATCAATATCTCTGCCACCTAGAAATATAATCTGATATCAATATCTCTGCCACCTAGAAATATAATCTGATATCAATATCTCTGCCACCAGGAAATCTAATCTGATATCAATATCTCTGCCACCTAGAAATATAATCTGATATCAATATCTCTGCCACCTAGAAATATAATCTGATATCAATATCTCTGCCACCTAGAAATCTAATCTGATATCAATATCTCTGACACCTAGAAATCTAATCTGATATCAATATCTGACACCTAGAAATCGAATCTGATATCAATATCTCTGACACCTAGAAATCTAATCTGATATCAATATCTCTGACACCTAGAAATCTAATCTGATATCAATATCTCTGACACCTAGAAATCTAATCTGATATCAATATCTCTGACACCTAGAAATCTAATCTGATATCAATATCTCTGACACCTAGAAATCTAATCTGATATCAATATCTCTGACACCTAGAAATCTAATCTGATATCAATATCTCTGACACCTAGAAATCTAATCTGATATCAATATCTCTGACACCAAGAAATCTAATCTGACATCAATATCTCTGACACCTAGAAATCTAATCTGATATCAATATCTCTGACACCTAGAAATCGAATCTGATATCAATATCTCTGACACCTAGAAATCGAATCTGATGTCAATATCTCTGACACCTAGAAATATAATCTGATATCAATATCTCTTTCACCTAGAAATCTAATCTGATATCAATATCTCTGACACCGAGAAATCTAATCTGATATCAATATCTCTGACACCTAGAAATCTAATCTGGTATCAATATCTCTGACGCCTAGAAATCTAATCTGATATCAATATCTCTGACACCTATAAATGTAATCTGATATCAATATCACTGCCACCAGGAAATCTAATCTGATATCAATATCTCTGCCACCAGGAAATCTAATCTGATATCAATATCTCTGACACCTAGAAATCTAATCTGATATCAATATCTCTGCCACCAGGAAATCTAATCTGATATCAATATCTCTGACACCTAGAAATCTAATCTGATATCAATATCTCTGACACCTAGATATCTAATCTGATATCAATATCTCTGACACCTAGAAATCTAATCTGATATCAATATCTCTGACACCTAGAAATCTAATCTGATATCAATATCTCTGCCACCAGGAAATCTAATCTGATATCAATATCTCTGCCACCAGGAAATCTAATCTGTTATCAATATCTCTGCCACCAGGAAATCTAATCTGATATCAATATTTCTGCCACCTAGAAATCTAATCTGATATCAATATCTCTGCCACCTAGAAATCTAATCTGATATCAATATCTCTGCCACCAGGAAATCTAATCTGATATCAATATCTCTGACACCTAGAAATATAATCTGATATCAATATCTCTGACACCTAGAAATCTAATCTGATATCAATATCTCTGCCACCTGGAAATATAATCTGATATCAATATCTCTGACACCTAGAAATATAATCTGATATCAATATCTCTGACACCTAGAAATCTAATCTGATGTCAATATCTCTGCCACCAGGAAATCTAATCTGATATCAATATCTCTGCCACCAGAAAATCTAATCTGATATCAATATCTCTGCCACCTAGAAATATAATCTGATATCAATATCTCTGCCACCAGGAAATCTAATCTGATATCAATATCTCTGCCACCTAGAAATCTAATCTGATATCAATATCTCTGCCACCAGGAAATCTAATCTGATATCAATATCTGACACCTAGAAATCGAATCTGATATCAATATCTCTGACACCTAGAAATCTAATCTGATATCAATATCTCTGACACCTAGAAATCTAATCTGATATCAATATCTCTGACACCTAGAAATCTAATCTGATATCAATATCTCTGACACCTAGAAATCTAATCTGATATCAATATCTCTGACACCTAGAAATCTAATCTGATATCAATATCTCTGACACCTAGAAATCTAATCTGATATCAATATCTCTGACACCTAGAAATCTAATCTGATATCAATATCTCTGACACCAAGAAATCTAATCTGACATCAATATCTCTGACACCTAGAAATCTAATCTGATATCAATATCTCTGACACCTAGAAATCGAATCTGATATCAATATCTCTGACACCTAGAAATCGAATCTGATGTCAATATCTCTGACACCTAGAAATATAATCTGATATCAATATCTCTTTCACCTAGAAATCTAATCTGATATCAATATCTCTGACACCGAGAAATCTAATCTGATATCAATATCTCTGACACCTAGAAATCTAATCTGGTATCAATATCTCTGACACCTAGAAATATAATCTGATATCAATATCTCTGACACCTATAAATGTAATCTGATATCAATATCTCTGACACCTAGAAATCTAATCTGATATCAATATCTCTGCCACCAGGAAATCTAATCTGATATCAATATCTCTGCCACCAGGAAATCTAATCTGATATCAATATCTCTGACACCTAGAAATCTAATCTGATATCAATATCTCTGCCACCAGGAAATCTAATCTGATATCAATATCTCTGACACCTAGAAATCTAATCTGATATCAATATCTCTGACACCTAGATATCTAATCTGATATCAATATCTCTGACACCTAGAAATCTAATCTGATATCAATATCTCTGACACCTAGAAATCTAATCTGATATCAATATCTCTGCCACCAGGAAATCTAATCTGATATCAATATCTCTGCCACCAGGAAATCTAATCTGTTATCAATATCTCTGCCACCAGGAAATCTAATCTGATATCAATATTTCTGCCACCTAGAAATCTAATCTGATATCAATATCTCTGCCACCTAGAAATCTAATCTGATATCAATATCTCTGCCACCAGGAAATCTAATCTGATATCAATATCTCTGACACCTAGAAATATAATCTGATATCAATATCTCTGACACCTAGAAATCTAATCTGATATCAATATCTCTGCCACCTGGAAATATAATCTGATATCAATATCTCTGACACCTAGAAATATAATCTGATATCAATATCTCTGACACCTAGAAATCTAATCTGATGTCAATATCTCTGCCACCAGGAAATCTAATCTGATATCAATATCTCTGCCACCAGAAAATCTAATCTGATATCAATATCTCTGCCACCTAGAAATATAATCTGATATCAATATCTCTGCCACCAGGAAATCTAATCTGATATCAATATCTCTGCCACCTAGAAATATAATCTGATATCAATATCTCTGCCACCTAGAAATATAATCTGATATCAATATCTCTGCCACCTAGAAATCTAATCTGATATCAATATCTCTGACACCTAGAAATCTAATCTGATATCAATATCTGACACCTAGAAATCGAATCTGATATCAATATCTCTGACACCTAGAAATCTAATCTGATATCAATATCTCTGACACCTAGAAATCTAATCTGATATCAATATCTCTGACACCTAGAAATCTAATCTGATATCAATATCTCTGACACCTAGAAATCTAATCTGATATCAATATCTCTGACACCTAGAAATCTAATCTGATATCAATATCTCTGACACCTAGAAATCTAATCTGATATCAATATCTCTGACACCTAGAAATCTAATCTGATATCAATATCTCTGACACCAAGAAATCTAATCTGACATCAATATCTCTGACACCTAGAAATCTAATCTGATATCAATATCTCTGACACCTAGAAATCGAATCTGATATCAATATCTCTGACACCTAGAAATCGAATCTGATGTCAATATCTCTGACACCTAGAAATATAATCTGATATCAATATCTCTTTCACCTAGAAATCTAATCTGATATCAATATCTCTGACACCGAGAAATCTAATCTGATATCAATATCTCTGACACCTAGAAATCTAATCTGGTATCAATATCTCTGACACCTAGAAATCTAATCTGATATCAATATCTCTGACACCTATAAATGTAATCTGATATCAATATCTCTGCCACCAGGAAATCTAATCTGATATCAATATCTCTGCCACCAGGAAATCTAATCTGATATCAATATCTCTGACACCTAGAAATCTAATCTGATATCAATATCTCTGCCACCAGGAAATCTAATCTGATATCAATATCTCTGACACCTAGAAATCTAATCTGATATCAATATCTCTGACACCTAGATATCTAATCTGATATCAATATCTCTGACACCTAGAAATCTAATCTGATATCAATATCTCTGACACCTAGAAATCTAATCTGATATCAATATCTCTGCCACCAGGAAATCTAATCTGATATCAATATCTCTGCCACCAGGAAATCTAATCTGTTATCAATATCTCTGCCACCAGGAAATCTAATCTGATATCAATATTTCTGCCACCTAGAAATCTAATCTGATATCAATATCTCTGCCACCTAGAAATCTAATCTGATATCAATATCTCTGCCACCAGGAAATCTAATCTGATATCAATATCTCTGACACCTAGAAATATAATCTGATATCAATATCTCTGACACCTAGAAATCTAATCTGATATCAATATCTCTGCCACCTGGAAATATAATCTGATATCAATATCTCTGACACCTAGAAATATAATCTGATATCAATATCTCTGACACCTAGAAATCTAATCTGATGTCAATATCTCTGCCACCAGGAAATCTAATCTGATATCAATATCTCTGCCACCAGAAAATCTAATCTGATATCAATATCTCTGCCACCTAGAAATATAATCTGATATCAATATCTCTGCCACCAGGAAATCTAATCTGATATCAATATCTCTGCCACCTAGAAATATAATCTGATATCAATATCTCTGCCACCTAGAAATATAATCTGATATCAATATCTCTGCCACCGAGAAATCTAATCTGATATCAATATCTCTGACACCTAGAAATCTAATCTGATATCAATATCTGACACCTAGAAATCGAATCTGATATCAATATCTCTGACACCTAGAAATCTAATCTGATATCAATATCTCTGACACCTAGAAATCTAATCTGATATCAATATATCTGACACCTAGAAATCTAATCTGATATCAATATCTCTGACACCTAGAAATCTAATCTGATATCAATATCTCTGACACCTAGAAATCTAATCTGATATCAATATCTCTGACACCTAGAAATCTAATCTGATATCAATATCTCTGACACCTAGAAATCTAATCTGATATCAATATCTCTGACACCTAGAAATCTAATCTGATATCAATATCTCTGACACCAAGAAATCTAATCTGACATCAATATCTCTGACACCTAGAAATCGAATCTGATATCAATATCTCTGACACCTAGAAATCGAATCTGATATCAATATCTCTGACACCTAGAAATCGAATCTGATGTCAATATCTCTGACACCTAGAAATATAATCTGATATCAATATCTCTTTCACCTAGAAATCTAATCTGATATCAATATCTCTGACACCGAGAAATCTAATCTGATATCAATATCTCTGACACCTAGAAATCTAATCTGGTATCAATATCTCTGACACCTAGAAATCTAATCTGATATCAATATCTCTGACACCTATAAATGTAATCTGATATCAATATCTCTGACACCTAGAAATCTAATCTGATATCAATATCTCTGACACCTAGAAATCTAATCTGATATCAATATCTCTGACACCTAGAAATCTAATCTGATATCAATATCTCTGACACCTAGAAATCTAAGCTGATATCAATATCTCTGACACCGAGAAATCTAATCTGATATCAATATCTCTGACATCTAGAAATATAATCTGATATCAATATCTCTGACACCTAGAAATCTAATCTGATATCAATATCTCTGCCACCAGGAAATCCAATCTGATATCAAAATCTCTGACACCTAGAAATCTAATCTGATATCAATATCTCTGACACCTAGAAATCGAATCTGATATCAATATCTCTGACACCTAGAAATCTAATCTGATATCAATATCTCTGACACCTAGAAATATAATCTGATATCAATATCTCTGACACCTAGAATTCTAATCTGATATCAATATCTCTGACACCTAGAAATCTAATCTGATATCAATATCTCTGACACCGAGAAATCGAATCTGATATCAATATCTCTGACACCTAGAAATATAATCTGATATCAATATCTCTGACACCTAGAAATCTAATCTGATATCAATATCTCTGACACCTAGAAATCTAATCTGATATAAATATCTCTGACACCTATAAATCTAATCTGATCGCAATATCTCTGCCACCAGGAAATCTAATCTGATATCAATATCTCTGACACCTAGAAATCTAATTCGAAATCAATATCTCTGCCACCAGGAAATCTAATCTGATATCAATATCTCTGCCACCAGGAAATCTAATCTGATATCAATATCTCTGCCACCAGAAAATCTAATCTGATATCAATATCTCTCTGACACCTAGAAATCTAATCTGATATCAATATCTCTGACACCTAGAAATATAATCTGATGTCAATATCTCTGACACCAAGAAATCTAATCTGATATCAATATCTCTGACACCTAGAAATCTAATCTGATATCAATATCTCTGACACCCGGAAATCTAATCTGATATCAATATCTCTGACACCTAGAAATCTAATCTGATATCAATATCTCTGACACCTAGAAATCGAATCTGATATCAATATATCTGACACCTAGAAATCTAATCTGATATCAATATCTCTGCCACCAGGAAATCTAATCTGATATCAATATCTTTGCCAACAGAAAATCGAATCTGATATCAATATCTCTGACACCCAGAAATCGAATCTGATATCAATATCTCTGACACCTAGAAATCTAATCTGATATCAATATCTCTCTAACACCTAGAAATCTAATCTGATATCAATATCTCTGACACCTAGAAATCTAATCTGATATCAATATCTCTGACACCTAGAAATCTAATCTGTTATCAATATCTCTGACACCTAGAAATCTAATCTGATATCAATATCTCTCTAACACCTAGAAATCTAATCTGATATCAATATCTCTGACACCTGGAAATCTTATCTGATATCAATATCTCTGACACCTAGAAATCTAATTTGATATCAATATCTCTGACACCAAGAAATATAATCTGATATCAATATCTCTGACACCTAGAAATCCAATCTGATATCAAAATCTCTGACACCTCGAAATCTAATCTGATATCAATATCTCTGACACCTAGAAATCGAATCTGATATCAATATCTCTGACACGTAGAAATATAATCTGATATCAATATCTCTGACACCTAGAAATCGAATCTGATATCAATATCTCTGACACGTAGAAATATAATCTGATATCAATATCTCTGCCACCAGGAAATCTAATGTGATATCAATATATCTGACACCTAGAAATATAATCTGATATCAATATCTCTGACACCTAGAAATCTAATCTGATATCAATATCTCTGCCACCTGGAAATATAATCTGATATCAATATCTCTGACACCTAGAAATCTAATCTGATATCAATATCTCTGATACCTAGAAATATAATCTAATATCAATATCTCTGCCACCTGGAAATATAATCTGATATCAATATCTCTGACACCTAGAAATATAATCTGATATCAATATCTCTGCCACCTAGAAATATAATCTGATGTCAATATCTCTGACACCTAGAAATCTAATCTGATATCAATATCTCTGCCACCTAGAAATCTAATCTGATATCAATATCTCTGCCACCTGGAAATATAATCTGATATCAATATCTCTGACACCTAGAAATATAATCTAATATCAATATCTCTGCCACCTAGAAATCTAATCTGATATCAATATCTCTGCCACCTAGAAATCTAATCTGATATCAATATCTCTGCCACCTGGAAATCTAATCTGATATCAATATCTCTGCCACCTAGAAATCTAATCTGATATCAATATCTCTGCCACCAGGAAATCTAATCTGATATCAATATCTCTGACACCTAGAAATATAATCTGATATCAATATCTCTGACACCTAGAAATCTAATCTGATATCAATATCTCTGCCACCTGGAAATATAATCTGATATCAATATCTCTGACACCTAGAAATATAATCTGATATCAATATCTCTGACACCTAGAAATCTAATCTGATGTCAATATCTCTGCCACCAGGAAATCTAATCTGATATCAATATCTCTGCCACCAGAAAATCTAATCTGATATCAATATCTCTGCCACCTAGAAATATAATCTGATATCAATATCTCTGCCACCAGGAAATCTAATCTGATATCAATATCTCTGCCACCTAGAAATATAATCTGATATCAATATCTCTGCCACCTAGAAATATAATCTGATATCAATATCTCTGCCACCTAGAAATCTAATCTGATATCAATATCTCTGACACCTAGAAATCTAATCTGATATCAATATCTGACACCTAGAAATCGAATCTGATATCAATATCTCTGACACCTAGAAATCTAATCTGATATCAATATCTCTGACACCTAGAAATCTAATCTGATATCAATATCTCTGACACCTAGAAATCTAATCTGATATCAATATCTCTGACACCTAGAAATCTAATCTGATATCAATATCTCTGACACCTAGAAATCTAATCTGATATCAATATCTCTGACACCTAGAAATCTAATCTGATATCAATATCTCTGACACCTAGAAATCTAATCTGATATCAATATCTCTGACACCAAGAAATCTAATCTGACATCAATATCTCTGACACCTAGAAATCTAATCTGATATCAATATCTCTGACACCTAGAAATCGAATCTGATATCAATATCTCTGACACCTAGAAATCGAATCTGATGTCAATATCTCTGACACCTAGAAATATAATCTGATATCAATATCTCTTTCACCTAGAAATCTAATCTGATATCAATATCTCTGACACCGAGAAATCTAATCTGATATCAATATCTCTGACACCTAGAAATCTAATCTGGTATCAATATCTCTGACACCTAGAAATCTAATCTGATATCAATATCTCTGACACCTATAAATGTAATCTGATATCAATATCTCTGCCACCAGGAAATCTAATCTGATATCAATATCTCTGCCACCAGGAAATCTAATCTGATATCAATATCTCTGACACCTAGAAATCTAATCTGATATCAATATCTCTGCCACCAGGAAATCTAATCTGATATCAATATCTCTGACACCTAGAAATCTAATCTGATATCAATATCTCTGACACCTAGATATCTAATCTGATATCAATATCTCTGACACCTAGAAATCTAATCTGATATCAATATCTCTGACACCTAGAAATCTAATCTGATATCAATATCTCTGCCACCAGGAAATCTAATCTGATATCAATATCTCTGCCACCAGGAAATGTAATCTGTTATCAATATCTCTGCCACCAGGAAATCTAATCTGATATCAATATTTCTGCCACCTAGAAATCTAATCTGATATCAATATCTCTGCCACCTAGAAATCTAATCTGATATCAATATCTCTGCCACCAGGAAATCTAATCTGATATCAATATCTCTGACACCTAGAAATATAATCTGATATCAATATCTCTGACACCTAGAAATCTAATCTGATATCAATATCTCTGCCACCTGGAAATATAATCTGATATCAATATCTCTGACACCTAGAAATATAATCTGATATCAATATCTCTGACACCTAGAAATCTAATCTGATGTCAATATCTCTGCCACCAGGAAATCTAATCTGATATCAATATCTCTGCCACCAGAAAATCTAATCTGATATCAATATCTCTGACACCTAGAAATCTAATCTGATGTCAATATCTCTGACACCAGAAAATCTAATCTGATATCAATATCTCTGACACCTAGAAATCTAATCTGATGTCAATATCTCTGCCACCAGGAAATCTAATCTGATATCAATATCTCTGCCACCAGAAAATCTAATCTGATATCAATATCTCTGACACCTAGAAATCTAATCTGATGTCAATATCTCTGCCACCAGGAAATCTAATCTGATATCAATATCTCTGCCACCAGGAAATCTAATCTGATATCAATATCTCTGCCACCTGGAAATATAATCTGATATCAATATCTCTGACACCTAGAAATATAATCTGATATCAATATCTCTGCCACCTAGAAATATAATCTGATGTCAATATCTCTGACACCTAGAAATCTAATCTGATATCAATATCTCTGCCACCTAGAAATCTAATCTGATATCAATATCTCTGCCACCAGGAAATCTAATCTGATATCAATATCTCTGCCACCTAGAAATATAATCTGATATCAATATCTCTGCCACCTAGAAATATAATCTGATATCAATATCTCTGCCACCGAGAAATCTAATCTGATATCAATATCTCTGACACCTAGAAATCTAATCTGATATCAATATCTGACACCTAGAAATCGAATCTGATATCAATATCTCTGACACCTAGAAATCTAATCTGATATCAATATCTCTGCCACCTAGAAATCTAATCTGATATCAATATCTCTGACACCTAGAAATCTAATCTGATATCAATATCTCTGACACCTAGAAATCTAATCTGATATCAATATCTCTGACACCTAGAAATCTAATCTGATATCAATATCTCTGACACCTAGAAATCTAATCTGATATCAATATCTCTGACACCTAGAAATCTAATCTGATATCAATATCTCTGACACCTAGAAATCTAATCTGATATCAATATCTCTGACACCAAGAAATCTAATCTGACATCAATATCTCTGACACCTAGAAATCGAATCTGATATCAATATCTCTGACACCTAGAAATCGAATCTGATATCAATATCTCTGACACCTAGAAATCGAATCTGATGTCAATATCTCTGACACCTAGAAATATAATCTGATATCAATATCTCTTTCACCTAGAAATCTAATCTGATATCAATATCTCTGACACCGAGAAATCTAATCTGATATCAATATCTCTGACACCTAGAAATCTAATCTGGTATCAATATCTCTGACACCTAGAAATCTAATCTGATATCAATATCTCTGACACCTATAAATGTAATCTGATATCAATATCTCTGACACCTAGAAATCTAATCTGATATCAATATCTCTGACACCTAGAAATCTAATCTGATATCAATATCTCTGACACCTAGAAATCTAAGCTGATATCAATATCTCTGACACCGAGAAATCTAATCTGATATCAATATCTCTGACATCTAGAAATATAATCTGATATCAATATCTCTGACACCTAGAAATCTAATCAGATATCAATATCTCTGACACCTAGAAATCTAATCTGATATCAATATCTCTGCCACCAGGAAATCCAATCTGATATCAAAATCTCTGACACCTAGAAATCTAATCTGATATCAATATCTCTGACACCTAGAAATCGAATCTGATATCAATATCTCTGACACCTAGAAATCTAATCTGATATCAATATCTCTGACACCTAGAAATATAATCTGATATCAATATCTCTGACACCTAGAATTCTAATCTGATATCAATATCTCTGACACCTAGAAATCTAATCTGATATCAATATCTCTGACACCGAGAAATCGAATCTGATATCAATATCTCTGACACCTAGAAATATAATCTGATATCAATATCTCTGACACCTAGAAATCTAATCTGATATCAATATCTCTGACACCTAGAAATCTAATCTGATATAAATATCTCTGACACCTATAAATCTAATCTGATCGCAATATCTCTGCCACCAGGAAATCTAATCTGATATCAATATCTCTGACACCTAGAAATCTAATTCGAAATCAATATCTCTGCCACCAGGAAATCTAATCTGATATCAATATCTCTGCCACCAGAAAATCTAATCTGATATCAATATCTCTGACACCTAGAAATCTAATCTGATATCAATATCTCTGACACCTAGAAATATAATCTGATGTCAATATCTCTGACACCAAGAAATCTAATCTGATATCAATATCTCTGACACCTAGAAATCTAATCTGATATCAATATCTCTGACACCCGGAAATCTAATCTGATATCAATATCTCTGACACCTAGAAATCTAATCTGATATCAATATCTCTGACACCTAGAAATCGAATCTGATATCAATATATCTGACACCTAGAAATCTAATCTGATATCAATATCTCTGCCACCAGGAAATCTAATCTGATATCAATATCTTTGCCAACAGAAAATCGAATCTGATATCAATATCTCTGACACCCAGAAATCGAATCTGATATCAATATCTCTGACACCTAGAAATCTAATCTGATATCAATATCTCTCTAACACCTAGAAATCTAATCTGATATCAATATCTCTGACACCTAGAAATCTAATCTGATATCAATATCTCTGACACCTAGAAATCTAATCTGTTATCAATATCTCTGACACCTAGAAATCTAATCTGATATCAATATCGCGAGATCTTGGAGACGGCAGCAGGGATTTTCGAAGCTCCACACGGTCTCCACGTTTTTCGAAGTTAAGTCTGTTCACAATTGTATTTTGTCGAAACTGTATTTATCTTTCGGTGTGTGAAGTTATTGTGTGCAACTTTGGTTGTTTCTCGGTGTTTATCTTTCATAAATTGATCGTCTGTTTGCCGTGTCGTGTCTTGAGGCCTTGTACAGTGTGCACTGTACAACCTTGAGGCTTTGTTTTTCTCAGCGGTCCGTCGTTTGTGATCCAATAACTTTCGTTCTCTGTATTCCCAGTCTTTTCACCCATAGCCTACTTCCTTGTGTAAATCTCAACTCCAAAAAAAAAAAAAAAAAAAAAAAAAAAAAATTTCCTTCTCTGTTCTCATTCGTTTATTCATTCTTATTCGTTCGTTCGTTCTTCGACCACGTGTTTCTCCCCCATTTCCCCAGATAGTTTTCACTCATTAACCTTCAATGTTTACACTTTCCCCTCAAGTTATGTATTCCGTCATATTCTATAACACCTTTTTCTTCTTCTTCTTTAAAAGGCTGCTTTCGACTTGCTCACCAAATCAATTCATCCCAAAAAAAATATCCATCTCCTATAGTGAGTGCCTTTTTTCTACATTCCCTAAACTCTCCTGCACTCCATCCTCCATCCAGCGTCCTTAAACGTATTTTTAACTCGCAGGTCACAAGAAACTCATTTTGCAATAAATGTTCGTTTCCCATAAATCGTACACTTTCAAAAATCCAATCTCACCCCTCCCCTCCAAATCTTCCCCATAACCCCTCCCCTCCAAATCTTCCCCATCACCCCTCCCCTCCAAATCTTCCCCATCACCCATCCCTTTCAAATCTCCCCCCTTGCCCCCTCCCTCCTAAACTACCCCCTCACCCCTCCCCGCCAAGACGCCCCCTCGCCCCTCCCCTCCTAGACTCCTGCCTCACCCCTCCCCTCCAAATCTCCCCCATATCCCATCCCTTTCAAATCCCTCCCCTTGTCCCTTCCCTCCCAAACTCCCCCCTCACCCCTCCCCTTCAAATCTCCCCACCCTCATTGCTTCTCAATTTCCCCCCTCTCACTCCCCCTCCTCAAAGCGTCCTCCCCGCTTCTTCCCCCTTCAAACTCTCACCTCCATCTCCCCCAACCTTCTGCCTCGCTCTTCCCCCTCCTCAAATAACACCTCATTGTGGCTCACCCAATCACCATCAAACCTTTTGTCCGCCCCATCCTTCCCTTTCTCCGAGCTATTCTGAAATCTCTGACACACCTTCAACAGCTCTCCCTACCTCTTCCACCTCTTCCACCTCTTCCACATCTTACCCTACCCCTCCCCCCCCCCCCCCCCCTGTTCTGTATCTGATGCTCCCCCTTCCTCTTCATTAACGGTATGGACCTCAAACATCCGGGGCCTTCGTTCAAACTTAACTGATCTCTCCATACAGGTTGCTTCTGTCAAACCAGACGTGATCTGCTTAACAGAAACTTTCCTCCTTTATGATGTCTCTGATTCCATAGTATCTCTCCCGGGCTACTCCCTCCTCCGGTATGATAGACCTGAGCCTCGTCCTGGAGGCGGGGTTGCTATCTTTATCAAAAACTCTCTTCCTCACTCGCCCTGCACTGCACTCTCTCCACCTCACCCCCAGGAATACCTCTGGCTACGGCTTCCCCTTCGCTCCCACCTCTTGTTCATATGTGTGTTGTACCGTCCACCAAACAGTGATGACTCCATCTACATATCGCTGTCTGATGATATGGACCAACTTCTATCTACTCATCCCAACTCTCTCTTCCTCATATGTGGTGATTTCAACTGTCATCATGCCAGTTGGCTGGGTGTGGGTACCTCTCTCACCAGCCATGGCTCCTCAGCAAAGGACTTCTGCGACTCACTGGGACTGACACAATCTGTCAATTTCCCGACCCGGATCTCAGTCAACGGAACATCTTCTCTTCTGGACTTGGTAATGACTAACTTCCCTGAAAATGTCTGCTGCTCTTCTTCTGCTCCGATCGGATCATCTGATCATGTCCTTGTTAAAGTGGACATCTCTCTGACCATCCTCAGGGAGCCTGCTCAGCGTCGACGAGTCTGGCATTTCACTCAGGCCAACTGGCACGGTCTTCAAGCAGCCATCAATCATCTGGACTGGTCTCCCATCTCTACCACCTCTGACATCAACTCATCCTGGGAATTCTTCCAAAGTAAATTGCTCTCTCTCATGCACAGATTTATCCCATCTCGTCTTCAGTTGTCATACCCTTCCTCTCGTCCATGGTACACGGAATCTTGTGGTGAGGCTGTTGCCCAGAAACAACTTGCCTTCGTCTCCTGGAAAGCAAATCCAACGGAAGGAAATCTCATTTCCTTTCACAAAGCCCGAAACAAGTGTGTGTCCACCCTCAGGAGAGCCAGGAAACAATATCTCTCCGTTCTCAAGAACGAACTCTCTTATCTGTCTCCCTCTTCCAAATCCTGGTGGCGTCTGGTCAAATCCGTTTCTGGTGTTTGTTCCCCCTCCATCCCCTCCCTTACCTCAAATGGCTACACAGCTGACTCCGCACGTGAAAAAGCTGAATGCCTCAACTCTGTGTTTGCCTCTAAATCTTGTGTCCCAAACCCATCCCTCTCTGTACCCACCATACCCAGTCGTACCCTGCTGCTCCAGGACTCCGTGTCCTTTCCTCCTGACAAGGTGGAAAAGTTTCTGTCAACCCTTGACTCTGATTCTGCAACTGGACCCGACGGCATCAGCCCACGGGTCCTAAAATCCTGCTCTGCTGCTCTATCTCACCCTCTCTCTGTTCTCTTCACCCTCTCTTTTGCTCAAGGTCAACTGCCATCTGCTTGGAAATCAGCCAACATCACCGCTTTGCACAAAAAAGGTGCAAAAACAGATCCTAGCAACTACAGACCAATCAGCCTTCTCCCAATTATCAGCAAAGTCATGGAATCCATCATTGCTTCGGATATGAAATCTTTCCTCTTCTCCAATGGCTTGATCTCTGATCATCAATTTGGTTTCAGACCAGGTCACTCTACTCTGGACATGCTGCTTCTGCTGTCTCAACAATGGATGGAGGTCCTCAATGCCAAACAGGAAATTAGAGCTGTCTCCCTCGACATATCACGTGCCTTCGACACGGTCTGGCACCCCGCTCTGCTCACCAAACTCTCCTCCTTTGGTATCCATGGAAATCTCCACGCATGGCTGGCGGACTTCCTCTCTAGTCGTCGTCAACGTGTGGCCCTGAATGGGTTTCTCTCATCTCCTCTTCCTGTTCAGGCTGGAGTTCCCCAAGGCAGTGTTCTGGGCCCCGTGCTTTTTCTGGTCTTCATCAATGATCTCTCTGACTCTCTCGAAAATCCTCTCTATCTCTTTGCTGATGACTCCACTCTCTGCCGCTCCATTCCTCTTCCCTCAGATCGGCAGTCTGCTGCCTCCTCACTCTCTGAAGACCTGGACAAAATCACAGACTGGTCAAACAAGTGGAACATGTCTTTCAATCCTGACAAATCTCACACTCTTACTATGTCTCTCCGAAAAGATCGACTGGACAACCCTCCCATCTACTTTCTCAACAATCCTCTCCAAGAAGTTCTGTCGCTCAAGATTTTGGGTCTCACTATCTGCCATGATCTTTCTTGGGAAAACCACATTTCCAAGCTGGCCTCCAAAGCCAGTCGCCGACTGGGCATCCTCCGTCGTGCGAAGTCCTTCCTCGGCACACCTGAGCTCCTCACCACATACAAGGCTTTCATCCGCAGCTCAATGGAATACTGTTTTCCCCTATGGGCCGGTGCTCCTGCCTCACACCTAGCTCGGCTTCACGCTGTTGAAACCAAAGCTTTCAGAATTATTGGAATCTCCCGCGATGAAGCTATCTCTGAGGGCCTTTCACTCACTCACCGCAGGCAGGTAGGTGGTCTTTCTGTCTTCTACCGACTCCTCTCCGGCCTTGCACCCCCAGCTCTCTCTGTGCTCTGTCCCCCAAATATTCCTACAGGTCGCACAAGATCTGCCAGCAACCCTCTGATGGTTAAACTGCCGAAATCTCGGCTCTCTGCTCACCTTCACTCTTTCATTCCTCTTTTCTCCCGCCTCTGGAACAAACTCCCTCACTCCCTTCAATCCCACTCCTCCCTCCAGGTCTTTAAAACAGCTGTTCACCACCATCTCTTATCTTCCCCCATCCAAAACCTTGATCTTTTCTACCCCCGCTAATTCACCCCAGATCCACGTTGTTTGAAATTCCAACTTCTTTCCTGGAAGTCCTGGCAGTGTCCATATGTTTTATACCTCTCCCACCGCCCCCTTCCCACGCCCCCCCCCCCCCCCAAAGCCCTCGCCCTCTCTCAGATCTCTCGATGTCTCCATGTCTCTCGGTCCCTGCTCTCAAATGTTGTGTTTGTGTCCTTCCCCCTCTCTCCCCATCTTGTCTACCGCTCCCTATGTTATATGTTTTATGTGTCGGTTTGTCTTTCTGTGTGATTAATGTTCGCTCTTTCACGAGCCTCGATCTTGTATACAAAAAAAAAAAAAAAAAAAAAAAAAAAAAAAATATCTCTGACACCTAGAAATCTAATCTGATATCAATATCTCTGCCACCAGGAAATCTAATCTGATATCAATATCTCTGCCACCAGAAAATCGAATCTGATATCAATATCTCTGACACCCAGAAATCGAATCTGATATCAATATCTCTGACACCTAGAAATCGAATCTGATATCAATATCTCTGACACCTAGAAATCTAATCTGATATCAATATCTCTGACACCTAGAAATCTAATCTGATATCAATATCTCTGACACCTAGAAATCTAATCTGATATCAATATCTCTGACACCTAGAAATCTAATCTGATATCAATATCTCTGACACCTAGAAATCTAATCTGATATCAATATCTCTGACACCTAGAAATCTAATCTGATATCAATATCTCTGACACCTAGAAATCTAATCTGATATCAATATCTCTGACACCAAGAAATCTAATCTGACATCAATATCTCTGACACCGAGAAATCGAATCTGATATCAATATCTCTGACACCTAGAAATCGAATCTGATATCAATATCTCTGACACCTAGAAATCGAATCTGATGTCAATATCTCTGACACCTAGAAATATAATCTGATATCAATATCTCTGACACCTAGAAATCTAATCTGATATCAATATCTCTGACACCGAGAAATCTAATCTGATATCAATATCTCTGACACCTAGAAATCTAATCTGGTATCAATATCTCTGACACCTAGAAATCTAATCTGATATCAATATCTCTGACACCTAGAAATGTAATCTGATATCAATATCTCTGACACCTAGAAATCTAATCTGATATCAATATCTCTGCCACCAGGAAATCTAATCTGATATCAATATCTCTGCCACCAGGAAATCTAATCTGATATCAATATCTCTGACACCTAGAAATCTAATCTGATATCAATATCTCTGCCACCAGGAAATCTAATCTGATATCAATATCTCTGACACCTAGAAATCTAATCTGATATCAATATCTCTGACACCTAGAAATCTAATCTGATATCAATATCTCTGACACCTAGAAATCTAATCTGATATCAATATCTCTGACACCTATAAATCTAATCTGATATCAATATCTCTGCCACCAGGAAATCTAATCTGATATCAATATCTCTGCCACCAGGAAATCTAATCTGTTATCAATATCTCTGCCACCAGGAAATCTAATCTGATATCAATATTTCTGACACCTAGAAATCTAATCTGATATCAATATCTCTGCCACCAGGAAATCTAATCTGATATCAATATCTCTGCCACCAGGAAATCTAATCTGATATCAATATCTCTGCCACCAGAAAATCTAATCTGATATCAATATCTCTGACACCTAGAAATCGAATCTGATATCAATATCTCTGACACCTAGAAATATAATCTGATATCATTATCTCTGACACCTAGAAATCGAATCTGATATCAATATCTCTGACACCTAGAAATCTAATCTGATATCAATATCTCTGACACCTGGAAATCTTATCTGATATCAATATCTCTGACACCTAGAAATCTAATTTGATATCAATATCTCTGACACCAAGAAATATAATCTGATATCAATATCTCTGACACCTAGAAATCCAATCTGATATCAAAATCTCTGACACCTCGAAATCTAATCTGATATCAATATCTCTGACACCTAGAAATCGAATCTGATATCAATATCTCTGACACGTAGAAATATAATCTGATATCAATATCTCTGACACCTAGAAATCGAATCTGATATCAATATCTCTGACACGTAGAAATATAATCTGATATCAATATCTCTGCCACCAGGAAATCTAATGTGATATCAATATATCTGACACCTAGAAATATAATCTGATATCAATATCTCTGACACCTAGAAATCTAATCTGATATCAATATCTCTGCCACCTGGAAATATAATCTGATATCAATATCTCTGACACCTAGAAATCTAATCTGATATCAATATCTCTGATACCTAGAAATATAATCTAATATCAATATCTCTGCCACCTGGAAATATAATCTGATATCAATATCTCTGACACCTAGAAATATAATCTGATATCAATATCTCTGCCACCTAGAAATATAATCTGATGTCAATATCTCTGACACCTAGAAATCTAATCTGATATCAATATCTCTGCCACCTAGAAATCTAATCTGATATCAATATCTCTGCCACCTGGAAATATAATCTGATATCAATATCTCTGACACCTAGAAATATAATCTAATATCAATATCTCTGCCACCTAGAAATCTAATCTGATATCAATATCTCTGCCACCTAGAAATCTAATCTGATATCAATATCTCTGCCACCTGGAAATCTAATCTGATATCAATATCTCTGCCACCTAGAAATCTAATCTGATATCAATATCTCTGCCACCAGGAAATCTAATCTGATATCAATATCTCTGACACCTAGAAATATAATCTGATATCAATATCTCTGACACCTAGAAATCTAATCTGATATCAATATCTCTGCCACCTGGAAATATAATCTGATATCAATATCTCTGACACCTAGAAATATAATCTGATATCAATATCTCTGACACCTAGAAATCTAATCTGATGTCAATATCTCTGCCACCAGGAAATCTAATCTGATATCAATATCTCTGCCACCAGAAAATCTAATCTGATATCAATATCTCTGCCACCTAGAAATATAATCTGATATCAATATCTCTGCCACCAGGAAATCTAATCTGATATCAATATCTCTGCCACCTAGAAATATAATCTGATATCAATATCTCTGCCACCTAGAAATATAATCTGATATCAATATCTCTGCCACCTAGAAATCTAATCTGATATCAATATCTCTGACACCTAGAAATCTAATCTGATATCAATATCTGACACCTAGAAATCGAATCTGATATCAATATCTCTGACACCTAGAAATCTAATCTGATATCAATATCTCTGACACCTAGAAATCTAATCTGATATCAATATCTCTGACACCTAGAAATCTAATCTGATATCAATATCTCTGACACCTAGAAATCTAATCTGATATCAATATCTCTGACACCTAGAAATCTAATCTGATATCAATATCTCTGACACCTAGAAATCTAATCTGATATCAATATCTCTGACACCTAGAAATCTAATCTGATATCAATATCTCTGACACCAAGAAATCTAATCTGACATCAATATCTCTGACACCTAGAAATCTAATCTGATATCAATATCTCTGACACCTAGAAATCGAATCTGATATCAATATCTCTGACACCTAGAAATCGAATCTGATGTCAATATCTCTGACACCTAGAAATATAATCTGATATCAATATCTCTTTCACCTAGAAATCTAATCTGATATCAATATCTCTGACACCGAGAAATCTAATCTGATATCAATATCTCTGACACCTAGAAATCTAATCTGGTATCAATATCTCTGACACCTAGAAATCTAATCTGATATCAATATCTCTGACACCTATAAATGTAATCTGATATCAATATCTCTGCCACCAGGAAATCTAATCTGATATCAATATCTCTGCCACCAGGAAATCTAATCTGATATCAATATCTCTGACACCTAGAAATCTAATCTGATATCAATATCTCTGCCACCAGGAAATCTAATCTGATATCAATATCTCTGACACCTAGAAATCTAATCTGATATCAATATCTCTGACACCTAGATATCTAATCTGATATCAATATCTCTGACACCTAGAAATCTAATCTGATATCAATATCTCTGACACCTAGAAATCTAATCTGATATCAATATCTCTGCCACCAGGAAATCTAATCTGATATCAATATCTCTGCCACCAGGAAATGTAATCTGTTATCAATATCTCTGCCACCAGGAAATCTAATCTGATATCAATATTTCTGCCACCTAGAAATCTAATCTGATATCAATATCTCTGCCACCTAGAAATCTAATCTGATATCAATATCTCTGCCACCAGGAAATCTAATCTGATATCAATATCTCTGACACCTAGAAATATAATCTGATATCAATATCTCTGACACCTAGAAATCTAATCTGATATCAATATCTCTGCCACCTGGAAATATAATCTGATATCAATATCTCTGACACCTAGAAATATAATCTGATATCAATATCTCTGACACCTAGAAATCTAATCTGATGTCAATATCTCTGCCACCAGGAAATCTAATCTGATATCAATATCTCTGCCACCAGAAAATCTAATCTGATATCAATATCTCTGACACCTAGAAATCTAATCTGATGTCAATATCTCTGACACCAGAAAATCTAATCTGATATCAATATCTCTGACACCTAGAAATCTAATCTGATGTCAATATCTCTGCCACCAGGAAATCTAATCTGATATCAATATCTCTGCCACCAGAAAATCTAATCTGATATCAATATCTCTGACACCTAGAAATCTAATCTGATGTCAATATCTCTGCCACCAGGAAATCTAATCTGATATCAATATCTCTGCCACCAGGAAATCTAATCTGATATCAATATCTCTGCCACCTGGAAATATAATCTGATATCAATATCTCTGACACCTAGAAATATAATCTGATATCAATATCTCTGCCACCTAGAAATATAATCTGATGTCAATATCTCTGACACCTAGAAATCTAATCTGATATCAATATCTCTGCCACCTAGAAATCTAATCTGATATCAATATCTCTGCCACCAGGAAATCTAATCTGATATCAATATCTCTGCCACCTAGAAATATAATCTGATATCAATATCTCTGCCACCTAGAAATATAATCTGATATCAATATCTCTGCCACCGAGAAATCTAATCTGATATCAATATCTCTGACACCTAGAAATCTAATCTGATATCAATATCTGACACCTAGAAATCGAATCTGATATCAATATCTCTGACACCTAGAAATCTAATCTGATATCAATATCTCTGACACCTAGAAATCTAATCTGATATCAATATCTCTGACACCTAGAAATCTAATCTGATATCAATATCTCTGACACCTAGAAATCTAATCTGATATCAATATCTCTGACACCTAGAAATCTAATCTGATATCAATATCTCTGACACCTAGAAATCTAATCTGATATCAATATCTCTGACACCTAGAAATCTAATCTGATATCAATATCTCTGACACCTAGAAATCTAATCTGATATCAATATCTCTGACACCAAGAAATCTAATCTGACATCAATATCTCTGACACCTAGAAATCGAATCTGATATCAATATCTCTGACACCTAGAAATCGAATCTGATATCAATATCTCTGACACCTAGAAATCGAATCTGATGTCAATATCTCTGACACCTAGAAATATAATCTGATATCAATATCTCTTTCACCTAGAAATCTAATCTGATATCAATATCTCTGACACCGAGAAATCTAATCTGATATCAATATCTCTGACACCTAGAAATCTAATCTGGTATCAATATCTCTGACACCTAGAAATCTAATCTGATATCAATATCTCTGACACCTATAAATGTAATCTGATATCAATATCTCTGACACCTAGAAATCTAATCTGATATCAATATCTCTGACACCTAGAAATCTAATCTGATATCAATATCTCTGACACCTAGAAATCTAAGCTGATATCAATATCTCTGACACCGAGAAATCTAATCTGATATCAATATCTCTGACATCTAGAAATATAATCTGATATCAATATCTCTGACACCTAGAAATCTAATCAGATATCAATATCTCTGACACCTAGAAATCTAATCTGATATCAATATCTCTGCCACCAGGAAATCCAATCTGATATCAAAATCTCTGACACCTAGAAATCTAATCTGATATCAATATCTCTGACACCTAGAAATCGAATCTGATATCAATATCTCTGACACCTAGAAATCTAATCTGATATCAATATCTCTGACACCTAGAAATATAATCTGATATCAATATCTCTGACACCTAGAATTCTAATCTGATATCAATATCTCTGACACCTAGAAATCTAATCTGATATCAATATCTCTGACACCGAGAAATCGAATCTGATATCAATATCTCTGACACCTAGAAATATAATCTGATATCAATATCTCTGACACCTAGAAATCTAATCTGATATCAATATCTCTGACACCTAGAAATCTAATCTGATATAAATATCTCTGACACCTATAAATCTAATCTGATCGCAATATCTCTGCCACCAGGAAATCTAATCTGATATCAATATCTCTGACACCTAGAAATCTAATTCGAAATCAATATCTCTGCCACCAGGAAATCTAATCTGATATCAATATCTCTGCCACCAGAAAATCTAATCTGATATCAATATCTCTGACACCTAGAAATCTAATCTGATATCAATATCTCTGACACCTAGAAATATAATCTGATGTCAATATCTCTGACACCAAGAAATCTAATCTGATATCAATATCTCTGACACCTAGAAATCTAATCTGATATCAATATCTCTGACACCCGGAAATCTAATCTGATATCAATATCTCTGACACCTAGAAATCTAATCTGATATCAATATCTCTGACACCTAGAAATCGAATCTGATATCAATATATCTGACACCTAGAAATCTAATCTGATATCAATATCTCTGCCACCAGGAAATCTAATCTGATATCAATATCTTTGCCAACAGAAAATCGAATCTGATATCAATATCTCTGACACCCAGAAATCGAATCTGATATCAATATCTCTGACACCTAGAAATCTAATCTGATATCAATATCTCTCTAACACCTAGAAATCTAATCTGATATCAATATCTCTGACACCTAGAAATCTAATCTGATATCAATATCTCTGACACCTAGAAATCTAATCTGTTATCAATATCTCTGACACCTAGAAATCTAATCTGATATCAATATCGCGAGATCTTGGAGACGGCAGCAGGGATTTTCGAAGCTCCACACGGTCTCCACGTTTTTCGAAGTTAAGTCTGTTCACAATTGTATTTTGTCGAAACTGTATTTATCTTTCGGTGTGTGAAGTTATTGTGTGCAACTTTGGTTGTTTCTCGGTGTTTATCTTTCATAAATTGATCGTCTGTTTGCCGTGTCGTGTCTTGAGGCCTTGTACAGTGTGCACTGTACAACCTTGAGGCTTTGTTTTTCTCAGCGGTCCGTCGTTTGTGATCCAATAACTTTCGTTCTCTGTATTCCCAGTCTTTTCACCCATAGCCTACTTCCTTGTGTAAATCTCAACTCCAAAAAAAAAAAAAAAAAAAAAAAAAAAAAAATTTCCTTCTCTGTTCTCATTCGTTTATTCATTCTTATTCGTTCGTTCGTTCTTCGACCACGTGTTTCTCCCCCATTTCCCCAGATAGTTTTCACTCATTAACCTTCAATGTTTACACTTTCCCCTCAAGTTATGTATTCCGTCATATTCTATAACACCTTTTTCTTCTTCTTCTTTAAAAGGCTGCTTTCGACTTGCTCACCAAATCAATTCATCCCAAAAAAAATATCCATCTCCTATAGTGAGTGCCTTTTTTCTACATTCCCTAAACTCTCCTGCACTCCATCCTCCATCCAGCGTCCTTAAACGTATTTTTAACTCGCAGGTCACAAGAAACTCATTTTGCAATAAATGTTCGTTTCCCATAAATCGTACACTTTCAAAAATCCAATCTCACCCCTCCCCTCCAAATCTTCCCCATAACCCCTCCCCTCCAAATCTTCCCCATCACCCCTCCCCTCCAAATCTTCCCCATCACCCATCCCTTTCAAATCTCCCCCCTTGCCCCCTCCCTCCTAAACTACCCCCTCACCCCTCCCCGCCAAGACGCCCCCTCGCCCCTCCCCTCCTAGACTCCTGCCTCACCCCTCCCCTCCAAATCTCCCCCATATCCCATCCCTTTCAAATCCCTCCCCTTGTCCCTTCCCTCCCAAACTCCCCCCTCACCCCTCCCCTTCAAATCTCCCCACCCTCATTGCTTCTCAATTTCCCCCCTCTCACTCCCCCTCCTCAAAGCGTCCTCCCCGCTTCTTCCCCCTTCAAACTCTCACCTCCATCTCCCCCAACCTTCTGCCTCGCTCTTCCCCCTCCTCAAATAACACCTCATTGTGGCTCACCCAATCACCATCAAACCTTTTGTCCGCCCCATCCTTCCCTTTCTCCGAGCTATTCTGAAATCTCTGACACACCTTCAACAGCTCTCCCTACCTCTTCCACCTCTTCCACCTCTTCCACATCTTACCCTACCCCTCCCCCCCCCCCCCCCTGTTCTGTATCTGATGCTCCCCCTTCCTCTTCATTAACGGTATGGACCTCAAACATCCGGGGCCTTCGTTCAAACTTAACTGATCTCTCCATACAGGTTGCTTCTGTCAAACCAGACGTGATCTGCTTAACAGAAACTTTCCTCCTTTATGATGTCTCTGATTCCATAGTATCTCTCCCGGGCTACTCCCTCCTCCGGTATGATAGACCTGAGCCTCGTCCTGGAGGCGGGGTTGCTATCTTTATCAAAAACTCTCTTCCTCACTCGCCCTGCACTGCACTCTCTCCACCTCACCCCCAGGAATACCTCTGGCTACGGCTTCCCCTTCGCTCCCACCTCTTGTTCATATGTGTGTTGTACCGTCCACCAAACAGCGATGACTCCATCTACATATCGCTGTCTGATGATATGGACCAACTTCTATCTACTCATCCCAACTCTCTCTTCCTCATATGTGGTGATTTCAACTGTCATCATGCCAGTTGGCTGGGTGTGGGTACCTCTCTCACCAGCCATGGCTCCTCAGCAAAGGACTTCTGCGACTCACTGGGACTGACACAATCTGTCAATTTCCCGACCCGGATCTCAGTCAACGGAACATCTTCTCTTCTGGACTTGGTAATGACTAACTTCCCTGAAAATGTCTGCTGCTCTTCTTCTGCTCCGATCGGATCATCTGATCATGTCCTTGTTAAAGTGGACATCTCTCTGACCATCCTCAGGGAGCCTGCTCAGCGTCGACGAGTCTGGCATTTCACTCAGGCCAACTGGCACGGTCTTCAAGCAGCCATCAATCATCTGGACTGGTCTCCCATCTCTACCACCTCTGACATCAACTCATCCTGGGAATTCTTCCAAAGTAAATTGCTCTCTCTCATGCACAGATTTATCCCATCTCGTCTTCAGTTGTCATACCCTTCCTCCCGTCCATGGTACACGGAATCTTGTGGTGAGGCTGTTGCCCAGAAACAACTTGCCTTCGTCTCCTGGAAAGCAAATCCAACGGAAGGAAATCTCATTTCCTTTCACAAAGCCCGAAACAAGTGTGTGTCCACCCTCAGGAGAGCCAGGAAACAATATCTCTCCGTTCTCAAGAACGAACTCTCTTATCTGTCTCCCTCTTCCAAATCCTGGTGGCGTCTGGTCAAATCCGTTTCTGGTGTTTGTTCCCCCTCCATCCCCTCCCTTACCTCAAATGGCTACACAGCTGACTCCGCACGTGAAAAAGCTGAATGCCTCAACTCTGTGTTTGCCTCTAAATCTTGTGTCCCAAACCCATCCCTCTCTGTACCCACCATACCCAGTCGTACCCTGCTGCTCCTGGACTCCGTGTCCTTTCCTCCTGACAAGGTGGAAAAGTTTCTGTCAACCCTTGACTCTGATTCTGCAACTGGACCCGACGGCATCAGCCCACGGGTCCTAAAATCCTGCTCTGCTGCTCTATCTCACCCTCTCTCTGTTCTCTTCACCCTCTCTTTTGCTCAAGGTCAACTGCCATCTGCTTGGAAATCAGCCAACATCACCGCTTTGCACAAAAAAGGTGCAAAAACAGATCCTAGCAACTACAGACCAATCAGCCTTCTCCCAATTATCAGCAAAGTCATGGAATCCATCATTGCTTCGGATATGAAATCTTTCCTCTTCTCCAATGGCTTGATCTCTGATCATCAATTTGGTTTCAGACCAGGTCACTCTACTCTGGACATGCTGCTTCTGCTGTCTCAACAATGGATGGAGGTCCTCAATGCCAAACAGGAAATTAGAGCTGTCTCCCTCGACATATCACGTGCCTTCGACACGGTCTGGCACCCCGCTCTGCTCACCAAACTCTCCTCCTTTGGTATCCATGGAAATCTCCACGCATGGCTGGCGGACTTCCTCTCTAGTCGTCGTCAACGTGTGGCCCTGAATGGGTTTCTCTCATCTCCTCTTCCTGTTCAGGCTGGAGTTCCCCAAGGCAGTGTTCTGGGCCCCGTGCTTTTTCTGGTCTTCATCAATGATCTCTCTGACTCTCTCGAAAATCCTCTCTATCTCTTTGCTGATGACTCCACTCTCTGCCGCTCCATTCCTCTTCCCTCAGATCGGCAGTCTGCTGCCTCCTCACTCTCTGAAGACCTGGACAAAATCACAGACTGGTCAAACAAGTGGAACATGTCTTTCAATCCTGACAAATCTCACACTCTTACTATGTCTCTCCGAAAAGCTCGACTGGACAACCCTCCCATCTACTTTCTCAACAATCCTCTCCAAGAAGTTCTGTCGCTCAAGATTTTGGGTCTCACTATCTGCCATGATCTTTCTTGGGAAAACCACATTTCCAAGCTGGCCTCCAAAGCCAGTCGCCGACTGGGCATCCTCCGTCGTGCGAAGTCCTTCCTCGGCACACCTGAGCTCCTCACCACATACAAGGCTTTCATCCGCAGCTCAATGGAATACTGTTTTCCCCTATGGGCCGGTGCTCCTGCCTCACACCTAGCTCGGCTTCACGCTGTTGAAACCAAAGCTTTCAGAATTATTGGAATCTCCCGCGATGAAGCTATCTCTGAGGGCCTTTCACTCACTCACCGCAGGCAGGTAGGTGGTCTTTCTGTCTTCTACCGACTCCTCTCCGGCCTTGCACCCCCAGCTCTCTCTGTGCTCTGTCCCCCAAATATTCCTACAGGTCGCACAAGATCTGCCAGCAACCCTCTGATGGTTAAACTGCCGAAATCTCGGCTCTCTGCTCACCTTCACTCTTTCATTCCTCTTTTCTCCCGCCTCTGGAACAAACTCCCTCACTCCCTTCAATCCCACTCCTCCCTCCAGGTCTTTAAAACAGCTGTTCACCACCATCTCTTATCTTCCCCCATCCAAAACCTTGATCTTTTCTACCCCCGCTAATTCACCCCAGATCCACGTTGTTTGAAATTCCAACTTCTTTCCTGGAAGTCCTGGCAGTGTCCATATGTTTTATACCTCTCCCACCGCCCCCTTCCCACGCCCCCCCCCCCCCCCCAAAGCCCTCGCCCTCTCTCAGATCTCTCGATGTCTCCATGTCTCTCGGTCCCTGCTCTCAAATGTTGTGTTTGTGTCCTTCCCCCTCTCTCCCCATCTTGTCTACCGCTCCCTATGTTATATGTTTCGGTTTGTCTTTCTGTGTGATTAATGTTCGCTCTTTCACGAGCCTCGATCTTGTATACAAAAAAAAAAAAAAAAAAAAAAAAAAAAAAAATATCTCTGACACCTAGAAATCTAATCTGATATCAATATCTCTGCCACCAGGAAATCTAATCTGATATCAATATCTCTGCCACCAGAAAATCGAATCTGATATCAATATCTCTGACACCTAGAAATCTAATCTGATATCAATATCTCTGACACCTAGAAATCTAATCTGATATCAATATCTCTGACACCTAGAAATCTAATCTGATATCAATATCTCTGACACCTAGAAATCTAATCTGATATCAATATCTCTGACACCTAGAAATCTAATCTGATATCAATATCTCTGACACCTAGAAATCTAATCTGATATCAATATCTCTGACACCTAGAAATCTAATCTGATATCAATATCTCTGACACCTAGAAATCTAATCTGATATCAATATCTCTGACACCTAGAAATCTAATCTGATATCAATATCTCTGACACCTAGAAATCTAATCTGATATCAATATCTCTGACACCTAGAAATCTAATCTGATATCAATATCTCTGACACCTAGAAATCTAATCTGATATCAATATCTCTGACACCTAGAAATCTAATCTGATATCAATATCTCTGACACCAAGAAATCTAATCTGACATCAATATCTCTGACACCTAGAAATCGAATCTGATATCAATATCTCTGACACCTAGAAATCGAATCTGATATCAATATCTCTGACACCTAGAAATCGAATCTGATGTCAATATCTCTGAGACCTAGAAATATAATCTGATATCAATATCTCTGACACCTAGAAATCTAATCTGATATCAATATCTCTGACACCGAGAAATCTAATCTGATATCAATATCTCTGACACCTAGAAATCTAATCTGGTATCAATATCTCTGACACCTAGAAATGTAATCTGATATCAATATCTCTGACACCTAGAAATGTAATCTGATATCAATATCTCTGACACCTAGAAATCTAATCTGATATCAATATCTCTGCCACCAGGAAATCTAATCTGATATCAATATCTCTGCCACCAGGAAATCTAATCTGATATCAATATCTCTGACACCTAGAAATCTAATCTGATATCAATATCTCTGCCACCAGGAAATCTAATCTGATATCAATATCTCTGACACCTAGAAATCTAATCTGATATCAATATCTCTGACACCTAGAAATCTAATCTGATATCAATATCTCTGACACCTAGAAATCTAATCTGATATCAATATCTCTGACACCTAGAAATCTAATCTGATATCAATATCTCTGCCACCAGGAAATCTAATCTGATATCAATATCTCTGCCACCAGGAAATCTAATCTGTTATCAATATCTCTGCCACCAGGAAATCTAATCTGATATCAATATTTCTGACACCTAGAAATCTAATCTGATATCAATATCTCTGCCACCAGGAAATCTAATCTGATATCAATATCTCTGCCACCAGGAAATCTAATCTGATATCAATATCTCTGCCACCAGAAAATCTAATCTGATATCAATATCTCTGACACCTAGAAATCGAATCTGATATCAATATCTCTGACACCTAGAAATATAATCTGATATCAATATCTCTGACACCTAGAAATCGAATCTGATATCAATATCTCTGACACCTAGAAATCTAATCTGATATCAATATCTCTGACACCTGGAAATCTTATCTGATATCAATATCTCTGACACCTAGAAATATAATCTGATATCAATATCTCTGACACCTAGAAATCTAATCCGATATCAATATCTCTGCCACCTGGAAATATAATCTGATATCAATATCTCTGACACCTAGAAATCTAATCTGATATCAATATCTCTGATACCTAGAAATATAATCTAATATCAATATCTCTGCCACCTGGAAATATAATCTGATATCAATATCTCTGACACCTAGAAATATAATCTGATATCAATATCTCTGCCACCTAGAAATATAATCTGATGTCAATATCTCTGACACCTAGAAATCTAATCTGATATCAATATCTCTGCCACCTAGAAATCTAATCTGATATCAATATCTCTGCCACCTGGAAATATAATCTGATATCAATATCTCTGACACCTAGAAATATAATCTAATATCAATATCTCTGCCACCTAGAAATCTAATCTGATATCAATATCTCTGCCACCTAGAAATCTAATCTGATATCAATATCTCTGCCACCTGGAAATCTAATCTGATATCAATATCTCTGACACCTAGAAATATAATCTGATATCAATATCTCTGACACCTAGAAATCTAATCTGATATCAATATCTCTGCCACCTGGAAATATAATCTGATATCAATATCTCTGACACCTAGAAATATAATCTGATATCAATATCTCTGACACCTAGAAATCTAATCTGATGTCAATATCTCTGCCACCAGGAAATCTAATCTGATATCAATATCTCTGCCACCAGGAAATCTAATCTGATATCAATATCTCTGCCACCTGGAAATATAATCTGATATCAATATCTCTGACACCTAGAAATATAATCTGATATCAATATCTCTGCCACCTAGAAATATAATCTGATGTCAATATCTCTGACACCTAGAAATCTAATCTGATATCAATATCTCTGACACATAGAAATCTAATCTGATATCAATATCTCTGACACCTAGAAATCTAATCTGATATCAATATCTCTGACACCTAGAAATCTAATCTGATATCAATATCTCTGACACCAAGAAATCTAATCTGACATCAATATCTCTGACACCTAGAAATCTAATCTGATATCAATATCTCTGACACCTAGAAATCGAATCTGATGTCAATATCTCTGACACCTAGAAATATAATCTGATATCAATATCTCTGACACCTAGAAATCTAATCTGATGTCAATATCTCTGACACCAAGAAATCTAATCTGACATCAATATCTCTGACACCTAGAAATCGAATCTGATATCAATATCTCTGACACCTAGAAATCGAATCTGATATCAATATCTCTGACACCTAGAAATCGAATCTGATGTCAATATCTCTGACACCTAGAAATATAATCTGATATCAATATCTCTGACACCGAGAAATCTAATCTGATATCAATATCTCTGACACCTAGAAATCTAATCTGATATCAATATCTCTGACACCAAGAAATATAATCTGATATCAATATCTCTGACACCTAGAAATCCAATCTGATATCAAAATCTCTGACACCTCGAAATCTAATCTGATATCAATATCTCTGCCACCAGAAAATCTAATCTGATATCAATATCTCTGACACCTAGAAATCGAATCTGATATCAATATCTCTGACACGTAGAAATATAATCTGATATCAATATCTCTGACACCTAGAAATCGAATCTGATATCAATATCTCTGACACGTAGAAATATAATCTGATATCAATATCTCTGCCACCAGGAAATCTAATGTGATATCAATATATCTGACACCTAGAAATATAATCTGATATTAATATCTCTGCCACCTGGAAATATAATCTGATATCAATATCTCTGACACCTAGAAATCTAATGTGATATCAATATATCTGACACCTAGAAATCTAATCTGATATCAATATCTCTGCCACCTGGAAATATAATCTGATATCAATATCTCTGACACCTAGAAATCTAATCTGATATCAATATCTCTGACACCTAGAAATATAATCTAATATCAATATCTCTGCCACCTGGAAATATAATCTGATATCAATATCTCTAACACCTAGAAATATAATCTGATATCAATATCTCTGCCACCTAGAAATATAATCTGATGTCAATATCTCTGACACCTAGAAATCTAATCTGATATCAATATCTCTGACACCTAGAAATCTAATCTGATATCAATATCTCTGACACCTAGAAATCTAATCTGATATCAATATCTCTGACACCTAGAAATCTAATCTGATATCAATATCTCTGACACCAAGAAATCTAATCTGACATCAATATCTCTGACACCTAGAAATCTAATCTGATATCAATATCTCTGACACCTAGAAATCTAATCTGATATCAATATCTCTGACACCTAGAAATCTAATCTGATATCAATATCTCTGACACCTAGAAATCTAATCTGATATCAATATCTCTGACACCTAGAAATCTAATCTGATATCAATATCTCTGACACCTAGAAATCTAATCTGATATCAATATCTCTGACACCTAGAAATCTAATCTGATATCAATATCTCTGACACCAAGAAATCTAATCTGACATCAATATCTCTGACACCTAGAAATCGAATCTGATATCAATATCTCTGACACCTAGAAATCGAATCTGATATCAATATCTCTGACACCGAGAAATCGAATCTGATGTCAATATCTCTGACACCTAGAAATATAATCTGATATCAATATCTCTGACACCTAGAAATCTAATCTGATATCAATATCTCTGACACCAAGAAATCTAATCTGACATCAATATCTCTGACACCTAGAAATCGAATCTGATATCAATATCTCTGACACCTAGAAATCGAATCTGATATCAATATCTCTGACACCTAGAAATCGAATCTGATGTCAATATCTCTGACACCTAGAAATCTAATCTGATATCAATATCTCTGACACCGAGAAATCTAATCTGATATCAATATCTCTGACACCTAGAAATCTAATCTGGTATCAATATCTCTGACACCTAGAAATCTAATCTGATATCAATATCTCTGACACCTAGAAATGTAATCTGATATCAATATCTCTGACACCTAGAAATCTAATCTGATATCAATATCTCTGCCACCAGGAAATCTAATCTGATATCAATATCTCTGCCACCAGGAAATCTAATCTGATATCAATATCTCTGACACCTAGAAATCTAATCTGATATCAATATCTCTGCCACCAGGAAATCTAATCTGATATCAATATCTCTGACACCTAGAAATCTAATCTGATATCAATATCTCTGACACCTAGAAATCTAATCTGATATCAATATCTCTGACACCTAGAAATCTAATCTGATATCAATATCTCTGACACCTAGAAATCTAATCTGATATCAATATCTCTGCCACCAGGAAATCTAATCTGATATCAATATCTCTGCCACCAGGAAATCTAATCTGTTATCAATATCTCTGCCACCAGGAAATCTAATCTGATATCAATATTTCTGACACCTAGAAATCTAATCTGATATCAATATCTCTGCCACCAGGAAATCTAATCTGATATCAATATCTCTGCCACCAGGAAATCTAATCTGATATCAATATCTCTGCCACCAGAAAATCTAATCTGATATCAATATCTCTGACACCTAGAAATCGAATCTGATATCAATATCTCTGACACCTAGAAATATAATCTGATATCAATATCTCTGACACCTAGAAATCGAATCTGATATCAATATCTCTGACACCTAGAAATCTAATCTGATATCAATATCTCTGACACCTGGAAATCTTATCTGATATCAATATCTCTGACACCGAGAAATCTAATCTGATATCAATATCTCTGACACCTAGAAATCTAATTTGATATCAATATCTCTGACACCAAGAAATATAATCTGATATCAATATCTCTGACACCTAGAAATCCAATCTGATATCAAAATCTCTGACACCTCGAAATCTAATCTGATATCAATATCTCTGCCACCAGAAAATCTAATCTGATATCAATATCTCTGACACCTAGAAATCGAATCTGATATCAATATCTCTGACACGTAGAAATATAATCTGATATCAATATCTCTGACACCTAGAAATCGAATCTGATATCAATATCTCTGACATGTAGAAATATAATCTGATATCAATATCTCTGCCACCAGGAAATCTAATGTGATATCAATATATCTGACACCTAGAAATATAATCTGATATCAATATCTCTGACACCTAGAAATCTAATCTGATATCAATATCTCTGCCACCTGGAAATATAATCTGATATCAATATCTCTGACACCTAGAAATCTAATCTGATATCAATATCTCTGATACCTAGAAATATAATCTAATATCAATATCTCTGCCACCTGGAAATATAATCTGATATCAATATCTCTGACACCTAGAAATATAATCTGATATCAATATCTCTGCCACCTAGAAATATAATCTGATGTCAATATCTCTGACACCTAGAAATCTAATCTGATATCAATATCTCTGCCACCTAGAAATCTAATCTGATATCAATATCTCTGCCACCTGGAAATATAATCTGATATCAATATCTCTGCCACCTAGAAATCTAATCTGATATCAATATCTCTGCCACCTAGAAATCTAATCTGATATCAATATCTCTGCCACCTGGAAATCTAATCTGATATCAATATCTCTGACACCTAGAAATATAATCTGATATCAATATCTCTGACACCTAGAAATCTAATCTGATATCAATATTTCTGCCACCTGGAAATATAATCTGATATCAATATCTCTGACACCTAGAAATATAATCTGATATCAATATCTCTGACACCTAGAAATCTAATCTGATGTCAATATCTCTGCCACCAGGAAATCTAATCTGATATCAATATCTCTGCCACCAGAAAATCTAATCTGATATCAATATCTCTGCCACCTAGAAATCTAATCTGATATCAATATCTCTGACACCTAGAAATCTAATCTGATATCAATATCTGACACCTAGAAATATAATCTGATATCAATATCTCTGCCACCTAGAAATATAATCTGATATCAATATCTCTGCCACCTAGAAATCTAATCTGATATCAATATCTCTGACACCTAGAAATCTAATCTGATATCAATATCTGACACCTAGAAATCGAATCTGATATCAATATCTCTGACACCTAGAAATCTAATCTGATATCAATATCTCTGACACCTAGAAATCTAATCTGATATCAATATCTCTGACACCTAGAAATCTAATCTGATATCAATATCTCTGACACCTAGAAATCTAATCTGATATCAATATCTCTGACACCTAGATATCTAATCTGATATCAATATCTCTGACACCTAGAAATCTAATCTGATATCAATATCTCTGACACCTAGAAATCTAATCTGATATCAATATCTCTGACACCAAGAAATCTAATCTGACATCAATATCTCTGACACCTAGAAATCTAATCTGATATCAATATCTCTGACACCTAGAAATCGAATCTGATATCAATATCTCTGACACCTAGAAATCGAATCTGATGTCAATATCTCTGACACCTAGAAATATAATCTGATATCAATATCTCTTTCACCTAGAAATCTAATCTGATATCAATATCTCTGACACCGAGAAATCTAATCTGATATCAATATCTCTGACACCTAGAAATCTAATCTGGTATCAATATCTCTGACACCTAGAAATCTAATCTGATATCAATATCTCTGACACCTATAAATGTAATCTGATATCAATATCTCTGACACCTAGAAATCTAATCTGATATCAATATCTCTGCCACCAGGAAATCTAATCTGATATCAATATCTCTGCCACCAGGAAATCTAATCTGATATCAATATCTCTGACACCTAGAAATCTAATCTGATATCAATATCTCTGCCACCAGGAAATCTAATCTGATATCAATATCTCTGACACCTAGAAATCTAATCTGATATCAATATCTCTGACACCTAGATATCTAATCTGATATCAATATCTCTGACACCTAGAAATCTAATCTGATATCAATATCTCTGACACCTAGAAATCTAATCTGATATCAATATCTCTGCCACCAGGAAATCTAATCTGATATCAATATCTCTGCCACCAGGAAATCTAATCTGTTATCAATATCTCTGCCACCAGGAAATCTAATCTGATATCAATATTTCTGACACCTAGAAATCTAATCTGATATCAATATCTCTGCCACCAGAAAATCTAATCTGATATCAATATCTCTGACACCTAGAAATCGAATCTGATATCAATATCTCTGACACCTAGAAATATAATCTGATATCAATATCTCTGACACCTAGAAATCGAATCTGATATCAATATCTCTGACACCTAGAAATCTAATCTGATATCAATATCTCTGACACCTGGAAATCTTATCTGATATCAATATCTCTGACACCGAGAAATCTAATCTGATATCAATATCTCTGACACCTAGAAATCTAATCTGATATCAATATCTCTGACACCAAGAAATATAATCTGATATCAATATCTCTGACACCTAGAAATCCAATCTGATATCAAAATCTCTGACACCTCGAAATCTAATCTGATATCAATATCTCTGCCACCAGAAAATCTAATCTGATATCAATATCTCTGACACCTAGAAATCGAATCTGATATCAATATCTCTGACACGTAGAAATATAATCTGATATCAATATCTCTGACACCTAGAAATCGAATCTGATATCAATATCTCTGACACGTAGAAATATAATCTGATATCAATATCTCTGCCACCAGGAAATCTAATGTGATATCAATATATCTGACACCTAGAAATATAATCTGATATTAATATCTCTGACACCTAGAAATCTAATCTGATATCAATATCTCTGCCACCTGGAAATATAATCTGATATCAATATCTCTGACACCTAGAAATCTAATCTGATATCAATATCTCTGACACCTAGAAATATAATCTAATATCAATATCTCTGCCACCTGGAAATATAATCTGATATCAATATCTCTGACACCTAGAAATATAATCTGATATCAATATCTCTGCCACCTAGAAATATAATCTGATGTCAATATCTCTGACACCTAGAAATCTAATCTGATATCAATATCTCTGCCACCTAGAAATCTTATCTGATATCAATATCTCTGCCACCTGGAAATATAATCTGATATCAATATCTCTGACACCTAGAAATATAATCTAATATCAATATCTCTGCCACCTAGAAATCTAATCTGATATCAATATCTCTGCCACCTAGAAATCTAATCTGATATCAATATCTCTGCCACCAGGAAATCTAATCTGATATCAATATCTCTGACACCTAGAAATCTAATCTGATATCAATATCTCTGACACCTAGAAATCTAATCTGATATCAATATCTCTGCCACCTGGAAATATAATCTGATATCAATATCTCTGACACCTAGAAATATAATCTGATATCAATATCTCTGACACCTAGAAATCTAATCTGATGTCAATATCTCTGCCACCAGAATATCTAATCTGATATCAATATCTCTGCCACCTAGAAATATAATCTGATATCAATATCTCTGCCACCAGGAAATCTAATCTGATATCAATATCTCTGCCACCAGAAAATCTAATCTGATATCAATATCTCTGCCACCTAGAAATATAATCTGATATCAATATCTCTGCCACCAGGAAATCTAATCTGATATCAATATCTCTGCCACCTAGAAATATAATCTGATATCAATATCTCTGCCACCTAGAAATATAATCTGATATCAATATCTCTGCCACCTAGAAATCTAATCTGATATCAATATCTCTGACACCTAGAAATCTAATCCGATATCAATATCTGACACCTAGAAATCTAATCTGATGTCAAAATCTCTGCCACCAGGAAATCCAATCTGATTTCAAAATCTCTGCCACCTGGAAATCTAATCTGATGTCAAAATCTCTGCCACCAGGAAATCCAATCTGATTTCAAAATCTCTGCCCTCTTTCAAGAATCTGATTTTTACAAACGATGTTATTTGCAAACCTTGCTCACAATAATAAATTATCCTGGCCACTGATATCAATGAAGTGAACTCGAGGGCGAAGGCATTCCTTTGAAATGTATAATTCAGTCATTCCACATGGAGATCCATAATCGATTAAATATTCAGGTGAAATGCAAGAAGATTATGCAAGCATATTAAAAATTAATCAAAGAGCAAAATATGACTGTGAACGTAGAACATCTAAAACATGTCGCTCTTTGGGATTTTTTTTCAAGTTCCCAAAATAGCTTAATTCTCTACCTGTAATAATTAGCCATCCATCATTTATCTCAAAGCAGGCCCCCAAATCAGTGTCTCATGATCAATACATGTTTCATGTCCCAGCACAGGGGTCAAATGGGACACATCCCTGTCAAACCAACTTAGTTTCCAATGCTTTTGCAGCCTTCACTGATGGATCTTCGCAAATGGAATCATTTCCTCAAACTACCATTTATTTTTTGTGTGTAAGCCCACAATAAGTCCAGTATTTTAACATTTTGTCTTTCTTTATGATTGATTTAGTTGAGAGGGCAAGGTTAGAGAGCAAGCATCATATCTGCTAAGATGCCCCTCTACAACTACTATAATAGGTATTGTGGAAGAATCTTTGTGGAAGAACCATAATGAGAAGCATGCGACTAACAAGTGAAAACTGTACAGTTAAAATGACATTGCATGAAGTAATCTTTACAACAACGGTTCGAATAACAAACATAGTGGCAATACACCTGGCGCTCACCTGGTAGAATAAACAGTATACTGTACTGACTAAAGGTATTTTAAACAAATTTCAATGCTTGCTAGAAGACAGGGCAGCATGTAGAATCACTAACATAATTATTAGACTTTAAACAAACAAACAAAAAAATACCTATTTCGGGTGGCAAGCCGACCCCCCCCCCCCCCCCCCCCTATAGACCACCTTATATATTTTTTATGCCAGGAACAAACTTTGGTACATCACGGGTGATGAAGGTTGTGGTGAAGTTTCATCGAAGTCGTGTGTGTAGTTTTAATGAGGAAAAAGCAAATTCCCATTTTGAGGGGTCAAACCTGGATATCCACTTTGACCCCCACCCCCCCCCCCCCCCCCGTAAACCCCTTTAAACCACGATTTTTTTTAATGCCGTGAACAAACTTTAGTCATAACACAACAAATATCATTTGTGCCAAATTTGGTCGCAATCCCTTTAGCGGTTTCGGACAAGAAGTTTTAAGTGTTTACGGACGGACGGACAGATGGATGGACGGACGAACGGAAAGACGGACGGGCGAATGACGCGCCATCGCATAAGCTCACCTGAACTTCGTTCCAGGTGAGCTAACCATGCCCAAATTTATACACACGACCACAAAACCTTCCCAAACTATTTTTTTCTCCATACCTTGCATAAAAATGTAAACGTCTCAATTACTAGATAAACTCAGAAAACAAAGAAACATCCAAAACAAAAAGTAGAAATTAATAGTAAAGTTTAAAAAATCATCGTTATCCCAAAGTAAGGAGTTTAGGAATGTCCAGCCGAGGGCAGGCGCACTAAACTAGGTAATCTATATGTTAAAGTAGCTGGATTCCTCCGTCCAAACATCCATCCCTATATCTGTCTGTCACGCTTTTTTCTCTGTGACGTCATTGTGGTGTTATGTCTGGCGCTATAGGCTAGGCCTCTGTGAATGTGCATGCCATCTAATACTCAATCCGTCCCATCACTTTGCATGACAGTTTATTGTCCGGATGGAAATCAAGGCCTGATTAGACAGCTCAAGCTGATAATGCTACATGTGAGCTATCCAATCAGTGCAGACATGTGAGTTATACCCATAAAGTGCAGACATGTGAGCTATCCAATCAGTGCAGACATGTGAGTTATATCCAATCAGTGCAGACATGTGAGCTATCCAATCAGTGCAGCCATGTGAGCTATCCAATCAGTGCAGACATGTGAGCTATCCAATCCATGCAGACATGTGAGCTATCCAATCAGTGCAGACATGTGAGCTATCCAATCAGTGCAGACATGTGAGCTATCCAATCCATGCAGACATGTGAGCTATCCAATCAGTGCAGACATGTGAGCTATCCAATCAGTGCAGACAAGCAATTAAGTGGCTGGGGGTGAGTCGGCATTTGAGGAGTTGGGTAGGGACTGAGTGTGCTTCTCCAGGACAAGTTGGTTGATGTTAAGTGGTAGGTGGGTGTATAATTTCTAATATTCCTAATTGTGTGCCATAAAAGTATATTTCTGGTTTACCAGGTATTGGGCATTGGCAACATGGAGCAGAAAGTGCAGTATTGATGAGGAGACAAAATGCACGTCAGATGGACAGAATTACCTTTTTCTCCATTCTCATTCTTGTATATCCTTGGGAAATTTCATGCCAACTCAACCAAAAAATGGGCGTTTTGGTGCCCAACCTTTTCAGATTTTGATCGATCGAGAATGCCCGCACTGCGGTCACAACCTGGAACAAAATATGGTAACGGACCTATTGGGAAACTTGCATATAAAGCACTCATAAAAGATGAACAGCGTGATTGGGAAACACATTTAATGAGCTATTCAAATATTAACTCGACAATTCTCATCCATGTCACCCTCCGCCACAGTTATATCAGAACAAGTTGATTCGTCACATGATCACGGATTGTTTAACCCCAATATGGGTCGTTCAAAAATTACTTAACGCTATGTTTTCAGGGATGCATGGACATGCATGCTGATGGGTTTGATTAAACCTCACTAAGAGTTTTTATTACCTCCACCACCAAACGTGGATGGAGGTTATGTTTTCATCCCTGTCTGTCTGTCGCTTTGTTTGTGAAGAAGATATCTCAAAAAGTTGTGGACGGATTCGGACGAAATTTGGCAGAGATGTAGCGTATGTGACACGGACGAAATGATTCGATTTTGGTGAAGATCCGGTTTCGGATACGGCTACTAGAATTTTTAAAGTGATTCTTCACCATTGAGTGATAGGGCCAAAAACGATACATAGCAGGATATCTCAAAAAGTTACGGACGGATGATTTTAATTAAATGTGATTCTGCATTGTGATTTTCTGGTCTACTCTTGGATACAAAACGTTAACTGTTCACCTGGTTTGACATATTATTAGATTTTGTTAGGGTCCCTTATCGTGAGTAACACTCAACTCAAACAAAGCCGATAGAAATCTGACGCAACAAACCAGGGCAGTGTTTAATCGGCAGCGGCCTACAGGCCTAATGTCTTAGGCCCACCTGAAAACCAAGATGGCGGCCATATCATTTTGTCTGAGTGTTATGGCGGGTCGAATCAAGCGACAAATGTGGTTGGGTCTTGCAGCTATCTGAGCAATGGGTGCAAACCTCAAAAATCAACCCCAAAAGAACCACAACAACAGCAACAACAAACACACCGAGCTCCTGTAGAAACATGCGACATGTTGCAGGTCAAAGTTCACCTGGGTTTTTTCAGTTATGCTGATTTTTTAACTGCAAGTTTTTTTTATTTAAATTTGTGTGGAGACTTAGTGGTAGTTTATGGCCGAACATGTTTTATGGCCGAACTCCTTACTTTGAGATAACCATGAATTTTTGAACTTTTCTATTAATTTCTACTTTTTGTTTTGGATGTTTCTTTGTTTTCTGAGTTTATCTAGTAATTGACCTGTTTAAATTTTTATACAAGGTATGGAGAAAAAAATAGTTTGGGATGGTTTTGTGGTAGTGCGTATAAATTTGGGCATGGTTAGCTCACCTGGAACGAAGTTCAGGGGAGCTTATGCGATGGCGCATCGTCCGTCCGCCCGTCCTTCTGTCCGTCCGTAAACACATAAAACAACTTCTCTGAAACCGCTGATGGGATTGCGACCAAATTTGGCACAAATGATATGTGTGGAGACTTGAAACCAAAAGCGTTAAACAAAATTTGAAGCATCTAGGTTTAGGTTTAGCCCAGGGTGATTTTCCTGATCAAGGCCACCTTTTCAATTTAGGTTGACCTTTTCCAGGTCACAGTTCAAAGGGGAAATTTTTATTTAAAGAATGACCCGCATTTTTTAACTCAGCGGAACGGAAAACCCCCGGGTGAATCTTTCTAGCAATATCTAAGAGGTTCTGGCAATGGCTCTGGTTGAGTTGGTATGGAATGCTCCATTGTATATCCTCCAAACAACTTATAGTTTGCTATATGATGCCCTAAGGCGCTCCGTAAACACAATTCATACTCGGGTCTTTCACACCACCTCTCCACTCCACACGTCTTTTCATTATATGGCTATGGATTACAGAAATTAAATATATTCTCTGTAACGATGGTACAGGAGTGCATCAGGGGTCAGTACTAATTCCACTACTATTTGTAGCTGTGATGGAGGTGCTGGCTCGGAACGTAAAGGAGGGTTTACCGTGGGAGTTGTTGTATGCAGATGATCTGGTGTTGATTGCAGAAAGTATGGATGGACTGAAGGAAAAGATGAACAAGTGGAAGGAATGTATGGAGACAAAGGGTCTGAAGGTGAATATCGGAAAAACGAAGGTGATGGCAAGTGGTAAAGCATGTGGTGAGGTGGAAAGAACTGGGAAGTGTCGGTGTGCTGTGTGCAGGAAGGGTGTCGGAGTGAACTCCATTCAATGTACAATGTGCGCTGAGTGGGTTCATCAAAAATGTAGTGGTTTGAGAGGGTCATTAACCAGTGTAGCAGCTACATTCAAGTGTAAGGTGTACACAGAGGGAGCTGCAGATGGAGGAAATGTTGAGTTGGATCTTGTAGACGGCGTGAAGCTGGAAGGTGTGAAAACATTTTGTTACGTAGGAGACATGTTGAATGGAGAAGGTGGATCAGACTCTGCAACGGTTGCTGGAGTGAGATGTGCATGGAAGAAGTTTCGGGAACTGAGTGGCGTGCTGATGAGGAGGGGAGTGTCGTTGAAGCTGAAGGGAAAGGTGTATGCTGCATGTGTGAGAAGTGTTATGATTTATGGGAGGGAGACATGGGTAATGAACGTAGAGCAGCAACGAAGGCCGGAAAGGGTGGAAATGCGAATGGTTCGGTGGATGTGCAGAGTATCGTTGAGAGAGAGGAAGACAAATGATAAATTGCGAAAGATGATGGGAATAGAGCCTGTGATGGATGCTGTGAAGAGGAACAGGTTGAGATGGTTTGGTCATGTGTTGAGGAAGGATGAAAGTGACTGGTTGAGAAGAGTGATGGAAATGAATGTAGAAGGAAGTAGAGGACGGGGAAGACCGAGAAAGACTTGGCTAAAGATGGTGGAAGAAGAAATGCGGGCAAGGGGGTTAACAAGGGGAGATGCAAAAAATAGAGCAAGATGGAGAAGATTGTCATGGGGACCGCAAGGCTAACCCCCGCTCTAGCAGGGAAAATGGCCTTAAAATGCATGTTGTTTTGTTTGTTGTAGCGATGGTACAGGCACACAACACCATTTTGAGATAATCAGGGTGCTCTGCAAAGCTGTTACTGATTACAGAAAAGGAAATGAACCACCTTTAGAGGCCATTTTTCCCCCAGAGCAGGGGTTGGCCTTTTTCGGGCACCATGGTCCCCTTTTTGAAGCAATGTTTTATGGCCGGATGCCCTTCCTGTCACCAACCCTGTTAGCCGCCTCTTGTGACACACAGGGAATTACCAGTGAACTGGTACTCAATTTAACAGGCTGAGACAGACACAGAAGGTTGACAGGCTGAGTTAACCACCCTAGCGTTAATTCTGCGATGACTGGGATTACGAACCCAGGATCCCAGGATCCCAAGCGAGCACCCTAACCGCTAAGCCAACACCAGGCTTGATTAAAGAAATGGAAATGTGTTTTTTTTTTAAAGGTAATTCTGCAATATGTATTTAAAATACAGAAGAAAATTTATCGAAAGCATTCATCGTTACTGCCAAACAAAATTGGCTGCACAAGATGGGAGTTCAGATAATTCGCCTGATTAAGGTTGGATTGCCTTTGTGGCTTTTCCATCTCAACATCATTTATTTTGCTGGGACTCCAAGATCAAACCTGATATACTGTGTTGATTTGTCCATCCTCTACGAATCCCTTTTATCTATGTAAAAGCACACAGATATCTTATAATGTCCTTTCTTACGCATGAAAATGTACAAGCTCCTCCATGACTTTTACATCTCACTGTGAATAAAAAATTGAAAATACAGTCCAGAAAAACACTCACATGTGTGGCATCAGAGCTGTTTGGAGGTAATGGCAAGTTTAATGCATAATTTAATTTCTAAGGAGCAAATGGTGAGATGAAACACGACTTAGAGATACACCAAGTTGTACAATGGCTTCTATATCCAAATTCTCAAAAAACTAAAGTGTCACTAAAGGTGCCCTTGCAGTTTTTTTTTTTATCCGGGTTCTATTCTGGTCTTGCTCCTCTCGCCCTCTCACCTCCCTGCCCGTGCCCGTCCACGTCACACACATTCTGCCAGAAACCCTTTGGCTATCATCTGAACTCAAAGCTCACCACACCTCTTTCATATCTCTCTTTTCACGCCCGCGGAGCTGTCTTTCTGAAGCCATTGTCACAAGCTCATCCCGACAGAATTTCAAGTCTGTTTTCCCATCGCCATCTTGTGGTCTCTCCCACCTCCACTACCTCGTTCCACGACACCTGCTATGACCCCGTCCTCACAAATTTTCTCCAATCCCTCTCCTTGTGCTGTGGTGCATCCCTCTCTTGTCCCACGGTTCTCCTTTTGCCTCATTATCTGTTGATCCATTGCCCCCATGTCTTCTACTCTTCCAAGAACCTCAACACCTGTATAAAAAAATTAAGAGCAAGAACTTTTAAAAGGTTTTGCCTACATTTTAAAATATTTAAAGATGTGCATGAAGAGATACAAAAATATCATTATATATACAGTCACGTGAAAAAGTAAGTACACGCCATGTAAAGTTTTGACTTTTTCAACATATTTCAACATACAGCTATTTGATCTTCATTTCAACAATATTGACAGATAATGGTGATATAATATAACAAATATCATGAAACATTTACATTTTGTAGTCCATTGTATAATTTAAATAAACATAAATGCAAATTTCGCATGTGGAAAAAGTAAGTACACCCTTGGCTCTAATAGGTGGTATTGCCCCCTTTGGCAGAAACAACCTCAAATAGGTGTTTCTTATAACTGTCTACCAGTCTCTGACATCGACGAGGAGAAATTTTTGCCCACTCCTCTGGCAGAATTATTTCAGCTGTGCGATGTTTGAGGAGTTTCTTGCATGCACAGCACGTTTCAAATCCCGCCACAACATCTCGATGGGATTTAGATCCAGGTTTTGCCTTGGCCATTCCAGAACCCTCCATTTCTTTCTTTTCAGCCATTCCTTGGTGGATTTACTGGTATGTTTAGGGTCATTGTCATGTTGCAAGGTCCACCTTCGGTTGAGCTTCAACTCTCCGACAGATGGCCTCACATTATCCTCAAGCACCCTCTGGTACAATGAAGAATTCATAGTGTATTATATGATGGTGAGCTGCCCAGGCCCTGATGCAGCAAAGCTGCCCCAAACCATAATATTTCCACCACCATACTTTACAGTTGGTATCAGGTTCTTGTGGGCAAATGCTCTCTTTGGTTTTCGCCAAACATATCTTCTGGTACTGTGGCCAAATAGCTTTACCTTTGACTCATCTTTCCAGAGCACATTGTTTCAGAAGTGCTGGTCTTTGCCTCGGTGTTCATTGGCAAACTTTAGTCTTGCCCTGATGTTCTTTCTGGACAGCAAAGGTTTCCTCCGAGCACACCTCCCATGTAGATCAAATTTGTGCAGCCTCTTTCTAATGGTAGACCTGTGCACTTTGACATCAACAGTGGCAAGAGCTACCTGTAGGTCCCGTGATGACATTCTGGGGTTCTTAGAGACTTCTTCCAGCATCTTGCGGTCTGCTCTCGGGCTGAACTGGCTGGGGCGGCCTGGCCTGAACAAGTTGGCAGTTGTTTGGAATCTTCTCCACTTGTAGATGATCTTCCGGACAGTCGAATGATTGATTTCAAATTGTTTGGAGATCTTTTTAAATCCCTTCCCAGACTCGTAGTCATCTATAACCTTCTTTCTGAAGGCCTCAGAGAGCTCTTTTGATCGAGGCATGGTGACGCCACACACTTCAACAACAAAGAGCAAACCAAACTAAATGTCTGAGGTTTAAATAAGACAGGTTCCTCCAAGATCCTCTCTCACGATGTTCTAATCATTTGCACCTGAGCTGGTGCACCTGATTCTAATTTTAGGTATTTGAAGTAGTGATAAATGTGGGGGTGTACTTACTTTTTCCACATGCGAAATTTGCATTTATGTTTATTTAAATTATACAATGGACTACAAAATGTAAATGTTTCATGATATTTGTTATATTATATCACATTTATCTATATATATAAAACACAGTTTGTGTGTGTGTGTGTGTGTGTGTGTGTGTGTGTGTGTGTGTGTGTGTGTGTGTGTGTGTGTGTGTGTGTGTAATGTTACCGATAGACTCCTAAACGGAGAGGCTCACATACTTGATATTTGGCACAGACATGGCCATTGAGCCTGGGAAGAACATGGCCGACCTAAAAATTTATTTCATAATATTTTTTTACCATATTTTTACCTCAGCGCATTTCAGCAAGGAATGTTTGACCGGTGGCAGAGCAGCGCGCTGATTCGCTCAGAGCGATCACGTGATGTTCCTTGCCGCCATTAACTCAGTTACGCGTTCGCACGTATTTCAGAGCGAAAAGCGATTGCGTTTTTTCACATTTCAGCGAGGAACATTGCCATTCACACCACATAAGTTTTGGTAATGTCGGAGTTTACGGGCGTAAACTGGATAGGTGGTTGTAATGTCGGAGTTTACGGTCGTAAACTGGATAGGTGGTTGTAATGTCGGAGTTTACGGTCGTAAACTGGATAGGTGGTTGTTATGTCGGAGTTTACGGGCATAAACTGGATAGGTGGCTGCCTTCAAACCAACTGCCTTGACGAATGCTTTGTCGAGTCTTACAGGTAGAGCAGTACCATGTCTTCCCGTCTGATACATCACCACGAGTAATAAAACTACAATGGACATTACATCGAGGGCAAATACAATAATTCTTGATGAGTCTGCAACGTGCACACCACTTAATAATGTCAGGTATTAGAGCCAAAGAAGTGATATTATGATTAATAGGGGGAGGCAGCGCACTAATTCGCTCATTCGCGCTCATTGATGACGATCACGATCACGTGATGACGTGATCACGAATGATGTTTGTGACGCGATCACGTGATGTTCCTTGCCGCCATAAACTCACAGCAAGTAGCATAGATTTTAGCATGATTAGCATTTAGCATGATTTAGCATGATTTAGCATAGATAGTAGCATGTTTCACATAGATTTTTTTTCAGCGAGGAATATTCTACACGGATTCTGACCGGTGGCAGAGCAGCGCGCTGATTCGCTCAGAGCGATCACGTGATGTTCCATCCCCGCCGCCAGTTGGCTTCACTTTTCACGGAGTATGAGCGTTCTATATATTTTCAATTCAGTGCGCCCGACTCGCTCACGTACTTGATTTGTGGCATAGACATGGCCATTGGGCCTTCACGGTGTAATTTGTGCGAGGCTTTTGTCCGAGTGAGCTTGAGTCGAGAGGGCGAATGTACGGGTTGGGAATGTACGGGTCTCCCTTCCCCCACCCGGCAACGCCGGTACTGGAGGGTATCACAGGATCGGTGAGTCTCCAAAATCCGCTTCGTGCTGTTGCGAAGATTCAGGACGATGTCGCGATTGTTGTGCTGCTCTCCGACCATGAGAACTGCAACGTCATTGTTGACTGGCCCTCCCCTTCCCTCCCCCTTCCCCCTCCCCCCTCCGTCCTCCCCTCCCCCTCCCTTCCCCCTCCACCATACCCCCTCCCCTTCTCCTCCCTTTTCCCCCTCCCCCTCCCTTTTCCCCATCCCTTTTCCCCCTCCCCCTTCCCCTCACCCTTACCCCTTCCCCTTCCCCCATTCCCCCTCCCCCTCTCCCTCCCATACCCTCCCCGCTCCCCTTCCCCCTCCTCCCTCCCCCTCCCCCCTCCCCACCCCCCCCCCCCTCCACTCCCCTCCCCCCTCCCCCACCCACCCCTCCCCCCCTCTTCTCCCCTCCCCACCTCTTCTCACCTCCCCCCCTCTCCTCCCCTCGCCCCCGTTCCCCTCCCCTCCCCTTCCCCCTCCCCTCCCCTCCCCCGCCCGGCAATGCCGGGTACTTCTGCTAGTCTATCAATATTGTTGAAATGAAGATCAAATAGCTGTATGTTGAAATATGTTGAAAAAGTCAAAACTTTACATGGGGCGTACTTACTTTTTCACGTGACTGTATATCTACAGATATATATCTACAGATATATATCTACAAATATATATATACATATATATATATATATATATATAAATATAAATATATATATATATATATATATATATATATATATATATATATATGCTGTATATATATATATATATATATATATATATATATATATATATATATATATATATATATATATATTGTTGCGGATCTCAAACGTCGGCTCTCCCCTTATTAAGGGGGGATTAATCCCCTTGTCTTTTACCTGGCCGACGGGATCCGGGAGTTATGACGTCACTTCCGGACGACGTTAACTCAGGTTGTAAGCCGTCTTCTTATTACCTACTTATTAACGTCGCCCAGTAAGCAAGGAAATAACCCCCGCTCGAACAACGGATATGGGATATGCCGAGGGGATAGCAATCCGCAATCCGAGCTGTTAACAATGTGACTAAACCCGATTGTAGCGGTTCCGAATCATGCCACGCTTACCCAATTAGAGAAAAGACTGATGCGATCGGATGAGGAAAAGCAGGAGAATAGGAAGATCAGAGCAATTTATTACAAATGTACAAGAAGAAGAGGAAACGAAAGGAATATACAAGAAAGAAAGAGGAAGGAAAAGCACACAGGGCAGTCTTAATTACAGTCTTATCTTATTCCCTGGACAAATGGGCCCGTCTCACATACAAACACTCACACGGGGATTGCAGATGGTAGGTTGATGGTCACCAGCGCCAGCGCGTCCAGGCTCCAGTCCGGCTCCGGTCCAGGCGATGGAAAACCCGGCACGCAGCTCTTCGTATAGCGTAACGCGAGCAGACACTTATAATGACGGGGGGAGGGGGGGGGGAGGCTGGTATACTGCATACGTACTTTGTGCACTACTCGCGCCAAACGCCCCCTCTCCAATGTCCTGCTTTGGAATCCCAATGCCAGCGAGCCCTCTGTAATCACGACAGTCCTCAGCGCTTTCCACAACGATCAGTCCTGGACGGTCCTCTGTGAGAGTCCTTTCACAAGCACATATATTGTCAAGTCCTTTCACAAGCGCATATATTCTCGAGTCCTGTTAGCGTAAGCTTCCTCGGTAAGTCCTGTTAGCGCAAGCTTCCTCGGTAAATCCTGTAAAAGGGCTTTGTGCGCTGGCTTTTATAAGTGAAGCCAGCGAACGCTCCGCGAGCCCCAACCACGCCCTGTCAGGCGATGTCACTCCAGCCCTGGTTGGCTGGTTATCGCTTACCGGCCCCGCCCTGACAGCTGGGTGACGTGGCCACACCTCCTCCTTGGTGCTCCGCCCCCTTTTTCCGGGCTTCACCTCATGGCTTATGGCAGCGTTGAGCGAGCTCACGCTCAAGGGCAGCGAAGGCTGCTGCTGCTGGCCAAGGAGCGTACCAAATTGGGAGGGGCCATGGGGCACAGACTGGGGAGCGCGCTTAATGGCGTCGTTTGGAGGGAGGCTGCAAAATGAACGGATGGGGACCTACTCTTATTTGATTGACACAACGCAGATTCAACATTGGAAAAATGGCCTTACCTATACACATACTAAGAAATAACTGATGTCCTATGGTGACCTACGTGTTGCTTGTGGCCTATCTATGGGGTGCTACCTTTAACCTTTAATGATGTGATACTTACAAGCAAGTGTGGGTTCTCAAAACTGCAACAATATAAATATATATATATATATATATATATATATATATATATATATATATATACACATAAAAACATGACATGGCCAAAAGGATGTGGACACCCGAACATCACACCCTTGTGTGCTCGTCGAACATCTCATTTGCTGCTATAACAGCCTCCACTCTTCTGGGAAGGCTTTCCACTCGATGTTGGAACATTGCTGCGGAGATTTCTTCCATTCAGCCACAAGAGCATTAGTGAGCTTGGGCACTGATGTTGGGCGATTCGGCCTGGCTCGCATTCGGCGTTCCAATTCATCCCAAAGGTGTTCGATGGGTTTGAGGTCAGGGCTCTGTGCAGGCAAGTCAAGTTCTTCCACACCAATCTCGACAAACCATTTCTGTATGGACTTCGCTTTGTGCACAGGGGGCATTGTCATGCTGAAACAGGAAAGGGCCTTCCCCAAACTGTTGCCACAAATTTGGAAGCACACAATTGTTAGAATGGCAGATCAATTTAGAATTGTCTAGAATTGTCTAGAATGGCGGACCCAGGACCCCAAATGGCGGATCTCACGAGATCTTTGTCGGCGAGGTCACGTCTTTTCGAAGCTGTCCATGCGCTCATGCTTTCGAAGTTAAGTAATTTTTAACAATTGTGTTTTTGTCGAAACTGTATTTATCTTTCGGTGTGTGTGTACCTATAGTGTGTCCTAAGTAAGATTCTCGGTGTTAATTTTTCATACCCGTACACAAAATCGTCGGTTAATTCGTGTCGCGTTTTCTGAGGCCGAGTAGGCTACTGTGTCCTACCTTGAGGCTTTGTTTTTCGCTCAGCGGTCCGTCGATTGTGCTGCAATTACTTTCGTTCTCTGTTTTTGTCCCAGTCTTTCACCCCATACTTCCTTGTTTAAAATCTCAACTCAAAAAAAAAAAAAAAAAAATTCCTTCTCTGTTCTTATTCGTTGTTCTTATTCATTTATTCATTGTTCTTATTTGTTCGTTCGTTCTTCGATCACGTGTTTCACCCACATTTCCATTTTCCATTTCCCCAGATAGTTTTCACCACTCAATTTAAAAATGTTTAAACTTTCCCCTGAAGTACTGTATTCTGTCGTATATTATAACACTTTTTTTTTCTTCTTCTTCTTCTATAAAAGGATGCTTTCGACTTGATCACCAAATCTATTCATTCCAAAAAAAAAATCCATCCCTTACAGTTCCTCTTTTCTACATTCCCGAAACTCTCCTGCACTCCACCCCTCCTCCAGCATCCTCAAACGTATTTTTGATTCGAAGGTCACAAGAAACTCATTTTGCAATAAGTGTTCGTTTTCCATTAATCATACACTTTCTAAAATCCAATCTCACCCCTCCCCTACAAATCTTCCCCATCACCCCTCCCCTCCAAAACCTCCCCATCACCCCTCCCCTCCAAAACTTCCCCATCACCCCTCCCCTCCAAATCTACCCCCTTGCCCCTCCCCTCCAAATCTTCCCCATCACCCATCTCTTTCAAATCTTCCCCCTTGCCCCTCCCCTCCAAATCTTCCCCATCACCCATCCCTTTCAAATCTTCCCCCTTGCCCCTCCCCTCCAAATCCTTCCCATCACCCATCCCTTTCAAATTTCCCCCCTTGCCACTTCCCTCCTAAACTCCCCCCAAACCCCTCCCCTCCGAGACTCTCCCTCACCCCTCCCCTCCTAGACTCCCCTCTCACCGATCCTCCTCAAAGCGTCCTCCCCGCTTCTTCCCCCTTTCAACTTTCACCTTCATCTCCCCCAACCTTCTGCCTCGCTCTTCCCCCTCCTCAAATAACACCTCACTGTACCTCACCCAATCACCATCAAACCTTTTGTCCGCCCCATCCTTCCCTTTCTCCAAGCTATTCTGAAATCTCTGCCACACCTTCAACAGCTCTCCCTACCTCTTCCTCCTCTTCCACATCTAACCCTACTTACCCTACTCCTCCCCCCCCACCCCCTGTTCTGTATCCGATGCTCCCCCTTCCTCTTCATTAACCGTATGGACCTCAAACATCCGGGGCCTTCGCTCAAACTTGACTGATCTCTCCATACAAGTTGTTTCTGACAAACCAGACGTGATCTGCTTAACAGAAACTTTCCTCCGTCATGATGTCTCTGATTCCTTGGTATCGCTCCCAGGTTACTCCCTCCTCCGGTATGATAGACCTGAGCCTCGTCCTGGAGGTGGTGGATGGGAGGGTTTTCCAGTCGGTCTTTTCGGAGAGACATCGTAAGAGTGTGATATTTGTCAGGATTGAAAGACATGCTCCACTTGTTTGCCCATTCTGTGATTTTGTCCAGGTCTGCAGAGAGTGAGGAGGCTGCAGACTGCCGATCTGAGGGATGAGGAATGGAGCGACAGAGAGAAGAGTCATCAGCAAAGAGATAGAGAGGATTTTCAAGAGAGTCAGAGAGATCATTGATGAAGACCAGAAAAAGCACAGGGCCCAGAACACTGCCTTGGGGAACTCCAGCCTGAACAGGAGGAGGAGATGAGAGAAACCCATTCAGGGCCACACGTTGACAACGACTAGAGAGGAAGTTCGCCAGCCATGCGTGGAGATTTCCATGGATACCAAAGGAGGAGAGTTTGGTGAGCAGAGCGGGGTGCCAGACCGTATCGAAGGCACGTGATATGTCAAGGGAGACAGCTCTAATTTCCTGTTTGGCATTGAGGACCTCCATCCATTGTTGAGAAAGCAGAAGCAGCATGTCCAGAGTAAAGTGACCTGGTCTGAAACCAAATTGATGATCAGAGATCAAGCCGTTGGAGACGAGGAAAGATTCCATATCCGAAGCAATGATGGATTCCATGACTTTGCTGATAATGGGGAGAAGGCTGATTGGTCTGTAGTTGCTAGGATCTGTTTTTGCACCTTTTTTGTGCAAAGCGATGATGTTGGCTGATTTCCAAGCAGATGGCAGATGACCTTGAGCAAAAGAGGGGGTAAAGAGAACAGAGAGAGGGAGTGAAAGAGCGGAAGAACAGGATTTTAGGACCCGTGGGCTGATGCCGTCAGGTCCAGTTGCAGAATCAGAGTCGAGGGTTGACAGAAACTTTTCCACTTTGTCAGGAGGAAAGGACACAGAGTCCAGGAGCAGCGGGGTACAACTGGGTATGGTGGGTACAGAGAGGAATGGGTTTGGAACACAAGATTTAGAGGCAAATGCAGAGTTGAGGCATTCAGCTTTTTCACGTGCGGAGTCAGCTGTGTAGCCCTTTGAGGTGTGGGAGGGGATGGAGGGGGAACAAACACCAGAAACAGATTTGACCAGATGCCACCAGGATTTGGAAGAGGGAGACAGATATGAGAGTTCGGTCTTGAGAACGGAGAGATATTGTTTCCTGGCTCTCCTGAGGGTGGACACACACTTGTTTCGGGCTTTGTGAAAGGAAAGGAGATTTCCTTCCGTTGGATTTGCTTTCCAGGATACTGAGGCAAGTTGTTTCTGGGCAACAGCCTCACCACAAGATTCCGTGTACCATGGACAGGAGGAAGGGTATGACAACTGAAGACGAGATGGGATAAATCTGTGCATGAGAGAGAGCAATTTACTTTGGAAGAATTCCCAAGATGAGTTGATGTCAGAGGCGGTAGAGATGGGAGACCAGTCCAGATGATTGATGGCTGCTTGAAGACCGTGCCAGTTGGCCTGAGTGAAATGCCAGACTCGTCGACGCTGAGGAGGCTCTCTGAGAATGGTCAGAGAGATGTCCACTTTAACAAGCACATGATCAGATGAGCCGATTGGAGCAGAAGAAGAGCAGCAGAAATTTTCAGGGACGTTAGTCATAACCAAGTCCAGAAGAAAAGATGCGCCGTTGACTGAGATCCGGGTCAGGAAATTGACAGATTGTGTCAGTCCCAGTGAGTCACAGAAGTCCTTTGCTGAGGTGCCATGGCTGGTGAGAGAGGTACCCACACCCAGCCAACTGGCATGGTGACAATTGAAATCACCACATATGAGGAAGCGAGAGTTGGGATGGGTAGATAGAAGTTGGTCCATATTAGACAGCGAGATGTAGATGGAGTCATCACTGTTTGGTGGATGGTACAACACACATATGAACAAAAGGTGGGAGCGAAGGGGAAGCCATAGCCAGAGGTATTCCTGGGGGGTGAGGTGGAGAGAGGGCAGTGCAGGGCGAGTGAGGAAGAGAGTTTTTTTTATAAAGTTAGCAACCCCACCTCCAGGACGAGGCTCAGGTCTATCATACCGGAGGAGGGAGTAACCTGGGAGCGATACCAAGGAATCAGAGACATCATGACGGAGGAAAGTTTCTGTTAAGCAGATCACGTCTGGTTTGTCAGAAGCAACTTGTATGGAGAGATCAGTCAAGTTTGAGCGAAGGCCCAGGATGTTTGAGGTCCATACGGTTAATGAAGAGGAAGGGGGAGCATCGGATACAGAACAGGGGGTGGGGGGGAGGAGTAGGGTAAGTAGGGTAAGATGTGGAAGAGGAGGAAGAGGTAGGGAGAGCTGTTGAAGTTGTGGCAGAGATTTCAGAATAGCTTGGAGAAAGGGAAGGATGGGGCGGACAAAAGGTTTGATGGTGATTGGGTGAGGCACAGTGAGGTGTTATTTGAGGAGGGGGAAGAGCGAGGCAGAAGGTTGGGGGAGATGAAGGTGAAAGTTGAAAGGGGGAAGAAACGGGGAGGACGCTTTGAGGAGGAGGGGTGAGAGGGGAGTCTAGGAGGGGAGGGGTGAGGGAGAGTCTCGGAGGGGAGGGGTTTGGGGGGAGTTTAGGAGTGAAGTGGCAAGGGGGGAAATTTGAAAGGGATGGGTGATGGGAAGGATTTGGAGGGGAGGGGCAAGGGGGAAGATTTGAAAGAGATGGGTGATGGGGAAGATTTGGAGGGGAGGGGCAAGGGGGTAGATTTGGAGGGGAGGGGTGATGGGGAAGTTTTGGAGGGGAGGGTTGATGGGGAAGTTTTGGAGGGGAGGGGTGATGGGGAAGATTTGTAGGGGAGGGGTGAGATTGGATTTTAGAAAGTGTATGATTAATGGAAAACGAACACTTATTGCAAAATGAGTTTCTTGTGACCTTCGAATCAAAAATACGTTTGAGGATGCTGGAGGAGGGGTGGAGTGCAGAAGGGTTTCGGGAATGTAGAAAAGAGGAACTGTAAGGGATGGAATTTTTTTTTGGAATGAATAGATTTGGTGAGCAAGTCGAAAGCATCCTTTTATAGAAGAAGAAGAAGAAGAAGAAAAAAGTGTTATAATATACGACAGAATACAGTACTTCAGGGGAAAGTTTAAACATTTTTAAATTGAGTGGTGAAAACTATCTGGGGAAATGGAAAATGGAAATGTGGGTGAAACACGTGATCGAAGAACGAACGAACAAATAAGAACAATGAATAAATGAATAAGAACAACGAATAAGAACAGAGAAGGAATTTTTTATTTTTTTTGAGTTGAGATTTTAAACAAGGAAGTATGGGGTGAAAGACTGGGACAAAAACAGAGAACGAAAGTAATTGCAGCACAATCGATGGACCGCTGAGAGAAAAACAAAGCCTCAAGGTAGGACACGGTAGCCTACTCGGCCTCAGAAAACGCGACACGAATTAACCGACGATTTTGTGTACAGGTATGAAAAATTAACACCAAGAATCTTTCTTAGGACACACTATAGGTACACACACACCGAAAGATAAATACAGTTTCGACAAAAACACAATTGTTAAAAATTACTTAACTTCGAAAGCATGAGCGCATGGACAGCTTCGAAAAGACGTGACCTCGCCAACAAAGATCTCGTGAGATCTGCCATTTGGGGTCCTGGGTCCGCCATTCTAGACAATTCTAGACAATTCTAAATTGATGGAATTTTTGACGGTGATCCGTGGATTGTTGTTGGCCTCTCGCCATACTTTTCTTGCCAGACGAGGTGACACCTTTGGCTTCCGACCATGTCCTTCAATGTTTTTTACAGTGTGGAACTCCTTGTACTTCCTAATTATGCTTTGTATGGTGGCAACTGGCACTCAGGATTGCTTCGAAATAGCTTTGTAGCCTTTCCCTTCCTTGTGAGCATTCACAATGCACAACCGAAGGTCTTCACTGAGTTCTTTCTTCTTTGCCATGCTGACTATGAACTGAGAATGATTGCATCAGCTCCCCTTAATTTATAGTTTAAAAGCAGAGTGTTGTTCTATAACATTCCTCGCTGTACATTCAATAGACCACATTTGTATTGTATTCAGATTTTATGCACACATCTTGGAATAATTGCATAACATTATAAAGAAGCTGAGGAATGTCAAAAGCATGTGCATTATCACAAAAATTGGCCTCAATTCTGAGACTTGGTATGGGGTATGAATAATTTTGGACAGGCATGAAAACAAAAACTATTAACATTAATTGTTATGCCAATAATGTTGAGCCAAAATATAATGTGGATTTGTTCATGCCAACTAAATGTCCTTGCCTGAAGTGAAAGTTCCATCACTTTAGCTTGTAGGTATGAGATAAATGCAAAAATCTCAGATTTTTCATAGGGTATGAATAATTTTGGGCTTAACTGTATATATATATATATATATATATATATATATATATATATATATATATACAGTCACGTGAAAAAGTAAGTACACCCCATGTAAAGTTTTGACTTTTTCAACATCTTTCAACATACAGCTATTTGATCTTCATTTCAACAATATTGATAGATAGAGGTGATATAATATAACAAATATCATGAAACATTTACATTTTGTAGTCCAATGTATAATTTAAATAAACATAAATGCAAATTTCGCATGTGGAAAAAGTAAGTACACCCTTGGCTCTAATAGGTGGTATTGCCCCCTTTGGCAGAAACAACCTCAAGTAGGCATTTCTTATAACTGTCTACCGGTAAGTCAACTACCTCTGACATCGACTAATTTTGTGCGATGTTTGAGGGGTTTCTTGCATGCACAGCTCGTTTCAAATCCCCCCACAACATCTCGATGGGATTTAGTTCCAGGCTTTGACTTGGCCATTCCAGAACCCTCCATTTCTTTCTTTTCAGCCATTCCTTGGTGGATTTACTGGTATGTTTAGGGTCATTGTCATGTTGCAAGGTCCACCTTCGGTTGAGCTTCAACTTTCCGACAGATGGCCTCACATTATCCTCAAGCACCCTCTGGTACAATGAGGATTTCATAGTGGATTCTATGATGGTGAGTTGCCCAGGCCCTGATGCAGCAAAGCTGCCCCAAACCATAATATTTCCACCACCATGCTTTACAGTTGGTATCAGGTTCTTGTGGTCAAATGCTGTCTTTGGTTTTCACCAAACATGTCTTCTGGTACTGTGGCCACATAGCTGTACCTTTGACTCATCTGTCCAGAGCACATTGCTCCAGAAGTGCTTGTCTTTGCCTCGGTGTTCATTCGCAAACTTTAGTCTTGCCCTGATGTTCTTTCTGGACAGCAAAGGTTTCCTCCTGGCACACCTCCCATGTAGATCAAATTTGTGCAGCCTCTTTCTCATGGTAGACTCGTGCACTTTGATATCAACAGTGGCAAGAGCTACCTGTAGGTCCTGTGATGACATTCTGGGGTTCTTAGAGACTTATTTCAGCATCTTGCGGTCTGCTGTCGGGCTGAACTTGCTGGGGCGGCCTGGCCTGAACAAGTTGGCAGTTGTTTGGAATCTTCTCCACTTGTAGATGATCTTCCGGACAGTCGAATGATTGATTTCAAATTGTTTGGAGATCTCTTTAAATCCATTCCCAGTCTCGTAGGCATCTATAACCTTCTTTCTGAAGGCCTCAGTGAGCTCTTTTGATCTAGGCATGGTGATGCCGCACACTTCAACAACAAAGAGCAAACCAAACTAAATGTCTGAGGTTTAAATAAGACAGGTTCCTCCAAGATCCTCTCTAACGATGTTCTAATCATTTGCACCTGAGCTGGTGCACCTGATTCTAATTTTAGGTATTTGAAGTAGTGATAAATGTAGGTGTGTACTTACTTTTTTCCACATGCGAAATTTGCATTTATGTTTATTTAAATTATACAATGGACTACAAAATGTAAATGTTTCATGATATTTGTAATATTATATCACCTTTATCTATCAATATTGTTGAAATGAATATCAAAGAGCTGTATGTTGAAATATGTTGAAAAAGTCAAGACTTTACATGGGGTGTACTTACTTTTTCATGTGACTGTATTCCCGATTGTGAAGCCAATCCTCAAATGTACCTGTCTTTACATTTTGTCATGCCACCTGTGATATAATCCTGTTATTGACTTCTTGCTGCGAAAGACAATCAGTGACATGGTTCTTTCAACAAAGACATCACCGAAGCGTAAAAGAAACTCACCAGATTTATATACTGAGTTCAGAAAGTAAACCCAAGTCAAGAAAAAAAAAATATTCCATATTAAATGCCAAGTCTGTATATATATATATATATATATGTATATATATATATATATATATATATATATATATATATATATATATATATATATATATATATACATATATATATATATATATATATATATATATTCTTTTTTTTTGTATACAAGATCGAGGCTCGTGAAAGAGCTAACATTAATCACACAAAAAGACAAACCGACACACAAAACACAAAAAACAAGGGGAGCGGCAGACAAGATGGGGAGAGAGGGGGAAGGACACAAAAGAGAGGGGGAAGAGGGGGAAGGACACAAACACAACATTTGAGAGCAGGGACATCGGGAGGACTTGGGGGGAGGTGGGAGAGGAATAAAACATATGAACACTGCAAGGACTCTGGGGTGAATTACCGGGGGTAGAAAAGATCAAGGTTTTCGATGGGGGAAGATAAGAGATGGTGGTGAACAGCTGTTTTAAAGACCTGGAGGGAGGAGTGGGATTGAAGGGAGTGGGGGAGTTTGTTCCAGAGGCGGGAGAAAAGGGGAATGAAAGAGTGAAGGTGAGCAAAGAGCCTAGACTTTGGCAGTTTAACCATAAGAGGGTTGCAGGCAGATCTTGTGCGACCTGAAGGAATATTGGGGGGACAGAGCACAGAGAGAGCTGGGGGAGCAAGGCCGGATAGGAGTCGGTAGAAGACAGAAAGACCACCAACCTGCCTGCGGTGAGTGAGTGAAAGGCCCTCGGTGTTGACTACATCGCAGGAGATTCCAATGATTCTGAAAGCTTTGGCCTCAACAGCGTGAAGCCGAGCAAGGTGTGAGGCAGGAGCACCAGCCCAGAGGGGGGAACAGTATTCCATTGAGCTGCGGATGAAAGCCTTGTATGTGGTGAGGAGCTCAGGTGTGCCAAGGAAGGACTTCGCACGACGGAGGATGCCCAGTCGGCGACTGGCTTTGGAGGCCAGCTTGGAAATGTGGTTTTCCCAAGAAAGATCATGGCAGATAGTGAGACCCAAAAGCTTGAGCGACAGAACTTCTTGGAGAGGATTGTTGAGAAAGTAGATGGGAGGGTTGTCCAGTCGGTCCTTTCGGAGAGACATTGTAAGAGTGTGAGATTTGTCAGGATTGAAAGACATGTTCCACTTGTTTGACCAGTCTGTGATTTTGTCCAGGTCTGCAGAGAGTGAGGAGGCTGCAGACTGCCGATCTGAGGGATGAGGAATGGAGCGACAGAGAGTAGAGTCGTCAGCAAAGAGATAGAGAGGATTTTCAAGAGAGTCAGAGAGATCATTGATGAAGACCAGAAAAAGCACAGGGCCCAGAACACTACCTTGGGAAACTCCAGCCTGAACAGGAAGAGGAGATGAGAGAAACCCATTCAGGGCCACACGTTGACTACGACCAGAGAGGAAGTCCGCCAGCCATGCGTGGAGATTTCCATGGATACCAAAGGAGGAGAGTTTGGTGAGCAGAGCAGGGTGCCAGACCGTATCGAAGGCACAGGAAATGTCAAGGGAGACAGCTCTAATTTCCTGTTTGGTGTTGAGGACCTCCATCCATTGTTGAGAAAGCAGAAGCAGCATGTCCAGAGTAGAGTGACCAGGTCTGAAACCAAATTGATGATCAGAGATCAAGCCATTGGAGAAGAGGAAAGATTTAATATCTGAAGCAATGATGGATTCCATGACTTTGCTGATAATTGGGAGAAGGCTGATTGGTCTGTAGTTGCTGGGATCTGTTTTTGCACCTTTTTTGTGCAAACCGGTGATGTTGGCTGATTTCCAAGCAGATGGCAGATGACCTTGAGCAAAAGAGAGGGTGAAGAGAACAGAAAGAGGGAGTGAAAGAGCAGAAGAACATGATTTTAGGACCTGTGGGCTGATGCCGTCAGGACCAGTTGCAGAATCAGAGTCGAGGGTTGACAGAAACTTTTCCACCTTGTCAGGAGGAAAGGACACAGAGTCCAGCAGCAGCTGGGTACGACTGGGTACGGTGGGTACAGAGAGGGATGGGTTTGGGACACAAGATTTAGAGGCAAACACAGAGTTGAGGCATTCAGCTTTTTCACGTGCGGAGTCAGCCGTTAAGCCGTTTGAGGTGAGGGAGGGGATGGAGGAGGAACAAACACCAGAAACAGATTTGACCAGACGCCACCAGGATTTGGAAGAGGGAGACAGATAAGAGAGTTCGGTCTTGAGAATGGTGAGATATTGTTTCCTGGCTCTCCTGAGGGTGGACACACACTTGTTTCGGGCTTTGTGAAAGGAAATGAGATTTCCTTCCGTTGGATTTGCTTTCCAGGAGACGAAAGCAAGTTGTTTCAGGGCAACAGCCTCACCACAAGATTCCGTGTACCATGGACGGGAGGAAGGGTATGACAACTGAAGACGAGATGGTATAAAACTGTGCATGAGAGAGAGCAATTTACTTTGGAAGAATTCCCAAGATGAGTTGATGTCAGAGGCGGTAGAGATGGGAGACCAGTCCAGATGATTGATGGCTGCTTGAAGACCGTGCCAGTTGGCCTGAGTGAAATGCCAGACTCGTCGACGCTGAGGAGGCTCTCTGAGAATGGTCAGAGAGATGTCCACTTTGACAAGCACATGATCAGATGAGCCGATTGGAGCAGAAGAAGAGCAGCAGACATTTTCAAGGAAGTTTGTCATAACCAAATCCAGAAGAGAAGATGCTCCGTTGACTGAGATCCGGGTCGGGAAATTGACAGATTGTGTCAGTCCCAGTGAGTCGCAGAAGTCCTTTGCTGAAGAGCCATGGCTGGTGAGAGAGGTACCCACACCCAGCCAACTGGCATGGTGACAATTGAAATCACCACATATGAGGAAGAGAGAGTTGGGATGGGTAGATAGAAGTTGGTCCATATTATCAGACAGTGAGATGTAGATGGAGTCATCGCTGTTTGGTGGACGGTACAACACACATATGAACAAAAGGTGGGAGCGAAGGGGAAGCCGTAGCCAAAGGTATTCCTGGGGGTGAGGTGGAGAGAGGGCAGTGGAGGGCGAGTGAGGAAGAGAGTTTTTTATAAAGATAGCAACCCCACCTCCAGGACGAGGCTCAGGTCTATCATACCGGAGGAGGGAGTAACCTGGGAGAGATACCAAGGCATCAGAGACATCATGAAGGAGGAAAGTTTCTGTTAAGCAGATCACATCTGGTTTGTCAGAAGCAACCTGTATGGAGAGGTCAGTCAAGTTTGAGCGAAGGCCCCGGATGTTTGAGGTCCATACCGTTAATGAAGAGGAAGGGGGAGCATCGGGTCCAGAACAAGGGGGGGGGGAGGGGTAGGGTAAGATGTGGAAGAGGAGGAATAGGTAGGGAGAGCTGTTGAAGGTGTGTCAGAGATTTCAGAGATTTCAGAATAGCTTGGATAAAGGGAAGCATGGGGCGGACAAAAGGTTTGATGGAGATTGGGTGGGGCACAGTGAGGTGTTATTTGAGGAGGGGGAAGAGCGAGGCAGAAGGTTTGGGGAGATGAAGGTGAAAGTTGGAAGGGGGAAGAAGCAGGGAGGATGCTTTGAGGAGGAGGGGTGAGAGTGGAGTCTAGGAGGGGAGGAGCGAGGGAGAGTCTCGGAGGGGAGGGGTGTGGGGGGAGTTTAGGAGGGAGGGGAGGGAAGGGGCAAGGGGGGAGATTTGAAAGGGATGGGTGATGGGGAGGATTTGGAGGGGAGGGGTGAGATTGGATTTTGAAAAGTGTACGATTCATGGGAAACGAACATTTTTGGAAAATGAGTTTGAGACCTTCGAGTCAAAAATACGTTTGAGGACACTGGAGGAGGGGTGGAGTTCTGGATAGTTTAGGGAATGTAGAAAGGAGGAACTGTAAGAGATGGTATTATATATATTTTTTGGAATGAATAGATTTGGTGAGCAAGACGAAAGCATCCTTTTGTAGGAAAAGAAGAAAAGGGTGTTATAATATATGAGAGAAAATAGTTGTTCAGGGGAGAGATTATACATTTCTAACCGCGTGATCGCGAACGAAGAACGAACGAACAAAAAGAACAACAAATAAACGAATAAGACCTGGGAAGGAAATATTTTTTTGGGGTTTTTTTTTTTTTTTTTGTGAGTACAGATATTAAACAAGGAGGTACGGGGTGAACGACTGGTACGAAACAGAGAAAGAAAAATAATTTCAGCGCATTCGACGAATCGCTGAGAGAAAAACGAAACCACAAGGTCAGAGACGGTACGGTAGTCTCAGCCTACGAGTACTAGGCCGCAGAATACTCGATACCATTAACCGACGATTGTGTATACATGTACGAAAAATTAGCACCGAAAATTTTCCAAAAGATACGCTATAGGTACACACACCGAAAGATAGATACAGTCTCGACAAAAACACGATTGTGATAGATCACTTAGCTTCGAGAGCGTGAGCGCATGGAGCAGCTTCGAAAAGACGTGACCTCGCCGTGTTTTAAATTTAATTTCGATTTGTGAGAAATAGCAATTGTTTGAATGAACCAACTGTTTAATCACTAATCCTTTCGTTGAACCCGAGGAGGACTAAGAAGAACTAACAACCTGTTGGTCGAAAGCTTGTCTGAAAATTAAAGATCGACCATCTTGAAGCTACGTCCATGACTTATTTAATTTCTTCCAATTATATATGTATGTATATATATATATACATATATATACATACATACATATATATATATATATATATATATATATATATATATATATATATATATATATATATATATATATACATACATATATATATATATATATATATATATATATATATATATATATATATATATATATATATATATATATATATATATATATATATATATATATACACATACACATACATACATACATACATACATATATATATATATATATATATATATATATATATACATACATACATACATACATACATATATATATATATATATATATATATATATATATATATATATATATATATATATATATATATATATATATATATCCAAATGACTCCCTGGTAAGATCTCCAACCTTTAATTGAACAAACAATGACTCAACGTTTCGATTAACAACATGTGACAAAGCCACACGCCTCCGTTAATCTTCCTCAAGAGTGATAAAATCATCTCAACATCCCCTTATATGCAAAGTGGGCGAGGTATATGCAAAGTGGGGTGGGCAAAGCTGGACAGCCAATGAAACCGTATCACACCGCTCTCGTGAACGGCAACGTTGACGACCAAATTCAAAAATCAACCGCATATTAACGGCTTAAAATAATCCTGTAAGCAATGGTGGATTATAACTCAAGTGTTTAGAAAATCAGGAACAATCATTACATTTAATTAAAAGTTAAACTTGTAAACAATTAAATTGTAAATTAAATTAAAACTGTAAATATATTAAAGCAAAAATTTTGAAGATAAAATAAAATTGCCATAATATCAAGATCATCACATGTGGTCCTATGTGGTAAATGGGAATGCGGGAAGGATGGGGTTATAGGTGGGATAAAATGGGGGGGGGGGACCAGAGGGGGGGTGGAAGCGGAGGGGGGGGGGTTGGGAGAGGGGTGGTTTGGAGGGAGGGGGAGAGGGGGGGAGGGGGACGGGGCAAATTGTCCGAATAATAACCTTGTGTGACATATTATGTGGACTCGTTGTTCAAAGTACGGAATGCCTGCTTCGTTTACACAAGAGTAGGTCAAACGCTACCGGTAAGTCAACTACCTCTTGTGTGATCGAGGTAACAGTTTCTTCTGTGTGCCAAGCCTCCAAAACACGTCTTCTGTTTCTGTTGGGTGTGGATCCCAAAATATTTACCCTGTCCCATAAAGGTGTGTGGCCTTCCTTAAGGCCGTGTTTGGCAATAGCAGATCTGCTGGGATAATTACATTCAAATGCTTTTTGGTGTTCAGCAATACGTTGACCTAAGGTCTTCCCGGTTTCACCCACATACTCAGCTCCACAACCACAGGGCACTACGTATACCACCCCTGACCTATCCTTCCTCGGAAGCTTGTCCTTCACCCTCATAAGAGCTTGGCGAAGGGTGAAAACCGGTGTGAAACTCACCCTCACTCCTGCCGATTTCAAAATTCTGCCGACCCTCTGTGAAACCCCCGGTACAAAAGGGAGAACACACCAACCCTTTGGTTGTTCTCGCGGTCTCAGCCTGTTGTGTGGGGAAGCCCTTATCGTTTTCCTGTTGGGTAGCAAGCTGTCAGGATAACCATTTGCCCTTAACACATTTTGAAGATGGTCCACCTCACTCATCTTGTCTTCAAAGGTAGATGGTAAATCACGTGCTCTTTTTGAGAGGGTGTGCACCACCGATCTTTTGTGTTCCATTGGATGGCAAGACTTGAAATCAAGGTAGCGATCAGTGTGTGTAGGTTTTCTGTACACCGTTACCTTTAAGGCTCCTTTGGGATCCCTTGCTACGAGTGTATCCAGGAAGGGAAGGGCTCCATTTTTCTCCTCTTCAATGGTGAAATTAATGGAGGAAAAAGTTTTATTTATGGTCTCATGGATGATGCCCACCTCATCAGAGTGACAGATGACAAATGTGTCATCCACGTACCGGAACCAAACACGTGGTTGCACTAACAGGGCTGGAATGGTGCGTTCCTCCAAATCCTCCATCACCATGTTGGCAGTCACAGCCGATACCGGGGAACCCATGGCGGTGCCATAAACCTGCTTGTAATATACCTCATTAAATACAAAGTAGGTGGAAGAGAGGCAGGTAGAAAGCATGTCACAGACGTCCATCGGGCTTAAAGCTCCCGCAGTCTCTTTCCATCGATCATCCTCCATCAAACGCCGGTCTGCCACCTCAATCGCCAGGGCTATGGGCACGTTGGTAAATAAAGACACAACATCAAACGAAACCATGGTCTCGTGTGCCTCGATGGTGAGCTGCTTCACTCTTTCAGCAAATGCTGTGCTATTGTGCACGGTTCGCTCTGTCGTCCCCACCAAATGCTTCAAAATGTTTGCCAAAAACTTGGATAGCGCATATGACGGACCATTAATACAGGAAACGATTAACCGCAGTGGAAATCCCTCTTTGTGCACTTTCGGTAGCCCGTATGCCCTGGGAGCCACGCCCTTACTGCTGTACAGACGTTTGTACGCCGCAGCTGATAGTCTACCAGTCGCTTTTAATCTGGCAAGCATTGAGTTTAACCTTCGTTCCTCCTTCTTCGTTGGATCTGCGGTTAACCGTTCATAAGTACTTTGGTCAGCCAACATATCCTGCATTTTGTTCGTGTATACAAGACGATCCATGAGCACCGTTGCCCGTCCTTTGTCCGCTGGTAAGAACACCACGTCATCCATGTTGCGTAACTCTCGTAAAGCTTGTTGTTCTTTCGGGTCCAAATTGAAATTGTTGCGTGAAAACTGCGGAGGGCGAAGTAAAACAGCAGCCACACGTGATCTGATTTCGTTCTTGGTGGTGTTATCAAGATTCATCATCGCAGATTCCATCCGTGATACAATGGTGTCTTTCGGAACAAATCGGGGAGTGATGGCAAAATTAAGGCCCTTCTGCAACAAGCTGGTTTGTGCCTCCGAGAGCTGTGTACTCGACCTGTTAACCACCCACCGGTTCCGAAGAATGTTCACGTCAACGATGGGAGTCATGCGATGTGTGGTTTCATCAACCAATGCTATGAACTTTTGTTGATGCCGTTTCCCCACCGATGTCCGAGTGTGCTCCGCGAAAGTGTGAGCTCTCCGTTGTACTCGATCCCATAACTCGCCAGGTATTTATACTATTGTAGCGGTTACCGCTGGATGTACATAATCGCCTTGCACCGGCCAGAACACGGCCAGACGCGCCTCTCCCGAGCATGCCCGGACTCACTGTTCCCGGGCACGCCCGAACCTCCCGGGCACGCCCGGTCTCGTCTTTCCCGGGCATGCCCGCTATCGCCTTTCCAGGGCTCGCCCAGAGCGTCCGGGCATGCCCGCTATCGCCTTTCCAGTGCTCGCCCAGAGCGCCCGGGCACGCCCAGCCTCGACTTGCCAGGCCGCAGCCAAACACGCCCGGGCAGGTCCAGACTCGCCTTTCCAAGGCTCGCCCTTGATACCCGGGCATGCCCGGTATAGCTTTTGCCGGGCAAACTTCCCGACATAAATGTGTATATATATTGTTGCCCGAAAAACGGGCTTGTCAGAATACCTGAGCTGTTTTGTTCAATAAAGCAACTCGGACGAATTCCGTCTTTGGTCGCGTCAATTCTTTCGACTCGCGTTGGAGCGCAGTTCCTTCATTGGTGACCTACCGACATGGATACGGCAGTGACGCTTAAACTGCCTACCTTCTGGGAGACTCACGCGGCTGTTTGGTTCGCCCAGGCGGACTCCCAGTTCGCCCTGCGAGGCATCACCGCGGACGACATCCGCTTCCACCATGTTGTGGCGGCGCTCGGTTCCACCACCGCGGCCCGCGCCTTGAGCCTCCTCCAGCACCCGCCGGCTGCTGACAAATACGACGCGCTGAAGACGCTCCTCCTCGGCGCTTTCGCCCTCTCACCGGCAGCATGCGCACGGCGCCTGCTTGACCTGCACGAGCTCGGCGACACGCGCCCGTCCGAGCGCATGGACTATATGCTCTCGTTGCTCGGCGAGCACTCTCCGGCATTCCTGTTCCGGGAGCTGTTCCTCCATCAGCTGCCTAACCCGGTACGCCTCGCCCTGGCTAGCACGTTGATCACGGATTCCCGCGCCCTCGCCAGGGAAGCCGATAAGATCTCCTCGGCGGGCCAGCACATCGGCGCGGTTACCTGGAGCCCGCCGCCGTCCGAGGCGACGCCCACGACGCCCGAGCGCCCTGCGCGGTTGGAGGCCGAACTGCCGGTGCAACTGGCGGCTGCCACGCCGCACCGCCCGCTTCCGACACGACGGCCGGGGCCTCCACCTGACCGGGCGTGGTGTTATTACCACGCCAGGTTCGGACACAAGGCTCGGACGTGCCGGCCCCCGTGCACTTTCGGCAGGTCGGGAAACGGCCGGGCCGGCGTTCATTCCCAGCCATGAGCGCCGGCCACTCGGGCAACTTGCTGTTTATTCGGGACAAAGCGTCTGGACGGCGTTTCCTGTGCGACACCGGCGCCCAACTGAGCGTCATACCTGCCTCCGAGCAGGACAGGCTGGACGCAGTTTGCGGCCCCTCTTTGGTCGCTGCTAATGGCTCGGCCATACGCACTTTCGGCCCACGCGTCGTCACCCTCTGCTTCGGCAGCCAGCGCTTTCAATGGACTTTTGTTACCGCCAGCGTCCCCGTGGCTTTGCTGGGCGCTGACTTCCTCTGCGCGCACGGGCTGCTGGTGGACGTCAAACGACGTCGCCTTGTCCACGCCGAGACCTTCAGCTCCCTGGCGTGCACAATGAGCAGCTCCGCGCCGACCGAACTGGCGTTCGCCCTCCCGGCAACGAACGAGTTCGCTCGCCTGCTCGTGGAATTCCCGGCCCTCACGCGGCCGACGTTTTCGGCCGTCGCGGTGCGGCACGGGATCGAGCACCACATACCCACTACGGGCCCGCCGGTCTACGCCAGGGCCCGCCGCCTCGACCCAGCCAAGCTCGCCGTGGCAAAGGCCGAATTCGACGCGTTGGAGCACCTCGGCATCGTGCGGCGCTCCGATAGCGCGTGGGCCTCGCCACTGCACATCGTGCCAAAGCCGGGGGGTGGATGGCGCCTGTGTGGCGACTACCGCCGTCTCAATGACGCTACCACCCCCGACAGGTACCCGATCCCGCATATTCAGGACTTTTCCGCCCGTTTGGCGGGACGGGTCATCTTTTCGAAAATTGACCTGATACGGGGCTACCACCAGGTACCTGTCCGGGCGGCCGACGTCCCGAAGACGGCCGTCATCACGCCATTCGGCCTGTTCGAATTTTTGCGGATGCCGTTTGGCCTCAAGAACGCGGCCCAGGCGTTCCAGCGCTTGATGGACGGCGTGCTGCTTGACCTGCCGTTTCTTTTCGTCTTTCTGGACGACATCCTCGTCGCCAGCACGTCCCGCGCCGAGCACCTCCTCCACCTCCGAACACTGTTCGGTCGCCTCAGCGAGCACGGCTTAATTGTCAACCCGGTCAAATGCCACTTCGGCGCGACGACCGTTGACTTTTTGGGCCACCGCATCACCAAGACCGGAGCCGTGCCGCTGCCGACCAAGGTCGAGGCCATCACCACGTTCCCGCGTCCCCGTTCCATCAAGGCCCTCCAAGAGTTCCTCGGCATGGTGAATTTTTATCACCGATTCGTGCCCCGCGCTGCTCAGCTCATGCGGCCCCTTTACGAGGCCCTCCGGGGCAAGCCGGCCAAGCATGACATTGTTTGGTCCGCGGCCATGGATGCGGCCTTCGCCAGTGCCAAACGGGCCCTCGCCGACGCAACGCTGCTGGCTCACCCGGTGCTCAACGCGCCCATCGCCCTCACTACGGACGCCTCCAACTACGCGGTGGGCGCCGTCCATGAGCAATGGGTGGACGGGGTTTGGCAGCCACTCGCTTTTTTCAGCCGGCAACTCCGGCCGAACGAGTTAAACTACAGCACGTTCGACCGCGAGCTGCTCGGGCTATTCCTGGCCGTTCGCCATTTCCGACACCTCCTGGAGGGCCGCCCGTTCACGGCTTTCGTCGACCACAAGCCGTTGGTCTACGCAATGGCTAAGGTCACGGAGCCGTGGTCGGCCCGCCAGCAGCGCCACCTCTCCGCCGTGTCGGAGTTCACCACGGACATCCAGCACGTCGCCGGCAAAGACAACGCCGTGGCCGACTGCCTTTCGCGGGCCAGCGCGAACGCGGTCCACCTCGGCGTGGACTTCACGCTCATGGCGGCCGACCAGACCACCGACGCCTCGGTGCAGGCACTCCGCGTGGCGGACACGGGCCTCCGCCTGGCCGACATCCCCTTCGCGGGCACCGTCCTGCTCTGCGACGTCTCCCAGGGCCAGCCTCGCCCCATCGTGCCCGTTTCCTGGCAGCGCCGCATCTTCGCCTCCATCCACGGCCTTTCTCACCCGGGCCGGAAAGCTTCTCAGAAGCTGGTGTCGGCGCGTTTCGTCTGGCACGGCCTTCGACGAAACATCCGCGACTGGGCCAACGCCTGCATGGCCTGCCAGCGAGCCAAGGTCCACCGCCACACCCAGGCCCCGCTGGCACCTTTCGCCGTGCCTGAACGGCGTTTCGACCACGTCCACGTGGACCTGGTGGGTCCCCTGCCCCCCTCGCGGGGGTTCACCCACCTGCTCACCATGGTGGACAGGACCACCAGGTGGCCGGAGGCCGTGCCCCTCACCTCCACCACCACCGCCGACGTGGCGCAGGCGTTCATCGCCACCTGGGTCGCGCGCTTCGGCGCACCAGCGGACATCTCATCCGACCGCGGCCCACAGTTCACGTCTGAGCTTTGGGGCGCGGTCGCCCGTTCGTTGGGGGTCACGCTGCACCGCACCACGGCCTACCACCCCCAAGCCAATGGGTTGTGCGAGCGGTTTCACCGCTCCATGAAGGCCGCACTCATGGCCGGCCTTCAGGACGACGGTTGGGCCGACCGGCTGCCGTGGGTCCTTTTGGGCCTTCGCACGGCCCCCAAGGAAGACCTCCAGGCGTCCGCCGCCGAGCTCGTCTACGGCCAGCCACTCCGCGTCCCGGGCGAATTCGTGCCTGACGCTACCAGTCCCTGGTCCGCCGCTCGCCAGCGCTCGGACCTCCAGGAGGCCGCCCGACGATTTGCCCCCGGGCCGACGTCCCGCCACGGTGGCCCCCAGTCCTACGTCCCCCCGGCGCTTCGCACAGCGGAGTACGTCTTTGTGCGTCATGACGCGCACCGGGGGCCACTCCGGCCACCGTACGACGGGCCCTTCCGGGTCCTGCGACGGGGCGACAAGTCTTTCATCGTCGACTTCGGCGGCCGGCCGGACCGGATTTCTCTGGACCGCCTCAAACCGGCGCACATGGACGTCGACCGACCACCACGGTTGGCCCTTCCTCCACGGCGAGGCCGCCCCCCGTCCACAGTTCCCCCCGCTCGACCACCCACCACCACGTCAGACCCCTCCCCACGACCCTCCAGGGGTCGCTTCGGCCGGGTCATCCGGACCCCCCTTAAATTGACCCTGCCGGTGCAGGTCGATTCTGGAGGGGCGTGTGTAGCGGTTACCGCTGGATGTACATAATCGCCTTGCACCGGCCAGAACACGCCCGGGCATGCCCGAACCTCCCGGGCACGCCCGGTCTCGTCTTTCCCGGGCATGCCCGCTCTCGCCTTTCCAGGGCTCGCCCAGAGCGTCCGGGCATGCCCGCTATCGCCTTTCCAGGGCTTGCCCAGAGCGTCCGGGCATGCCCGCTATCGCCTTTCCAGGGCACGCCCAGAGCGTCCGGGCATGCCCGCTATCGCCTTTCCAGAGCTCACCCAGAGCGTCCGGGCATGCCCGCTATCGCCTTTCCAGTGCTCGCCCAGAGCGCCCGGGCACGCCCAGCCTCGACTTGCCAGGCCGCAGCCAAACACGCCCGGGCAGGTCCAGACTCGCCTTTCCAAGGCTCGCCCTTGATACCCGGGCATGCCCGGTATAGCTTTTGCCGGGCAAACTTCCCGACATAAATGTGTATATATATTGTTGCCCGAAAAACGGGCTTGTCAGAATACCTGAGCTGTTTTGTTCAATAAAGCAACTCGGACGAATTCCGTCTTTGGTCGCGTCAATTCTTTCGACTCGCGTTGGAGCGCAGTTCCTTCACTATATACTTTGCATATACCCCGCCCACTTTGCATATAAGGGGATGTTGAGATGATTTTATCACTCTTGAGGAAGATTAACGGAGGCGTGTGGCTTTGTCACATGTTGTTAATCGAAACGTTGAGTCGTTGTTTGTTCAATTAAAGTTTGGAGATCTTACCATGGAGTCATTTGGATTTACTCCCAACCGCAAATCTTTGCTTATATATATGTATATATATATATATATATATATGTATATATATATATATATATGTATATATATATATATATATATATATATATATATATATATATATATATATATATATATAGATAGATATATATTGTTGCGGATATGAGGACTGTATATATATTTTTGATTGTGTGCTTTATTATTATTATTATTGGTTATTCTGCGCCTCCTGCCTCCGGAGCTGTGTAAAGGTCAAAGGGCATCCCATAATTAGTCCATAAAGCATCCACGCCACAGCCAATCATAGAATACCCCTGTTCAATAGTTATATCTTATTCTGTGTTTTAGGGTAAGGCTGTGTCTCCCATTAATATAAGTACTCCATTGCACCAAGTGAAAGAGATAGATTCCCTTCATTCCCACTCCCAACACTTCCATTCCCCCCTTTTCGTCAATTGCAATTCGCATTGCCAACTGCATGTTGGGTGGTTTTCCCTTCATCCGCCATTGACCACGAGGCAGGGTTGGGGAAGAAAGGCGTGTCTCCACCTCGTCATAGAGGGGAGGAGTGAGCCAGCCCCGAACAACCAACCGAGCACGAGGGGTTTGGTTTGAGAGGGCGGAGGAAGAGCGATCGGGGAGGTTCGCAAAGGTTCAAGGGTGGGGCTATATATAACCCATGAGAGACGCCCCCAAGAGAGATGAGCTTTTACAGAGGAGAGACGAGTACAGGGGAAAGAGCTGGGTCGTCAGAGCAAGAGCGCGTGGAGAGGTCCATGACAAGAGCTGAGTTGGTCGTCAGGGGTGGTCAGTGGTTGCGTTGAGTGGTTGCGTTGGAGAAAGAGTGGTTGGACAAACAAAAGAGAGAGGAGAGAACCCGTCACACGAGAGAACCCGTCACGTGAGAGAACCCGTCACGCCAGAACCCCCACCAGCAGCGTTGGCTTGGCTCCACCAAGCAGCTCCGACCCGCTACCCCGCGCACACGACAGGATCGGTGGCATCGGCGGCCGTCGAGGTCCAGCCCGACGTCCCGTGCGGGATCAAACTCCAGCCAGCTCCGGGCCTTCCTCCAGCCACCCACCTCCTGTCATTCCTGCCTGCAATTTCCATCCATTTGCGTACGTGAGGTTGTTTTGTTCGTGCTGTCCTGGGTAGTAACAATAAGTCTGTATAAGCTAAAGATTGCACTGTGTCACCTGCGTCTCATGTCCCTGTAAATAAACGTGACTGCTTGCTTCCTACTTATATGTGTAAATAATAAATCCAATTACTCTTCTGTACGTCTTCTTGTCTTCTTCTCTCTTCCTCTTTACATTCGGTCGCTTTAGAGGTTTCCCGATTGAATATCTGTGGTGCGATCTGGTCAACGTTGGGGGAGTCGGGCCAATTGGGGATCCTGTAACGGTCGCGGTGGACCATCCGCTCGGCCCAAAGTAACATCTAAACCGCGATCCGTAACAATATATATATATATATATATATATATATATATATATATATATATATATATATATATATAGTGCCCTTCATAAGTAATAGAACAGTGAAGTCAAATTTGTTATTATTGCTATATACTCAAGAAATTTGCATTTGAGATCAAAAGATGAATATGAGGCAAGAGTACAGAAGGTCAGCTTTTACATCTTGGTATTTCTGTGGATATACGTTTTACCATGGTAGAACAATAGCAAGTGTTATGTTCAGTCCCCTCATTGTAGGTAAAGATAAGTATTTGAACAGATTAACTTAAAGTAAATTAAAGCAGTTCAAGTACAGATACATTCAAAGTACACCGCTTCCATGCCAAATAAATAAATAACATCCTCCAACGCAGCATAGCCGGGGCGCCTACGGCACCCGGTGACACAGCCGGTGCAGCACATAGAGATGGTATTGGGAGGGAGAGGTGTACAATAATTGATTGATTCATTGCATAATTAAAATTAAAAAATGATAATCATAAAATAATTTCTTAATCAATTGGCTCATAGCACAACTCAACCATCTGTGTTTCATCCGAAGCTGTAACTTTTTGAAAATTAATTGTCATTAATCGGAAGAAATTAAATAATTATTGAAATAAATAATTAATTGATTAATCAATTAATCAAAAAATCATTTATAGCCACATCACTTGGTCACTGTCACGTCCAAATATGAGCTTCCTAGTTCAAAAGGTGCCTGAGATATTGCCCAGATGCGAAAGAAAATAAATAAATCATTAATAATGAAAATAAATAAATAATAATGGTAAAATAATTAAATTATTAATCAATTGGCGAATAGAATAACTAAACCACCACTGTATAATCCGCATCTGTAACTTTAAAAAAAAAAATTGTCATTAATCGAATAATTAAATAATCAATTGATTAATTGATTCATAAACTAATCAAAAATACCCTTTACAGCAAAATCACTTGGTCATTGTCATGTCCAAATATCAGCTTCCTAACTCAAAAGGTGCCTGAGATATTGCCCAGATGAGAAAGGAATTATATAAGTACGTAATTAATTGATAACAATTAAGCACGAGCCTCGATCTTGTATACAAAAAAAAAAGAAAAAAAAAAAAAAAAGAAGTAATTAATCAATTAAATACATACTTCAACTTCAGTTATTTTCAGGTTTTTTCTGTTATTTCCCATTTTCAGTTATTGTTTGTTTTGGGCGGTTTCTGACGAGTCTCCTCTCAGCAAGTGAAATGTGGGCTCCATTGGATTTAAATCAGGAGATTGACTTGCCCAGTTTAAAACCTTCCACTTTTTCCCCCTGATGAACTCATTGATTGTGTTGGCAGTTTGTTTTGGGTCATTGTCTTGCTGCATGACGAAGCCTCGCCCAATGAGTTTGGAGGCATATTCTTGTACAAAGGCAGACAAAATGTTTCTGTCTACTTCCAAATTCATTGTACTGTTGCCATCATTAGTAACATCATCAATAAAGATAAGTGACCCAGTTCCAGAAGCAGCCATGCAAGCCCAAGCCATGATACTACCTCCACCATCCTTCACAGATGATGTAGTACACTTTGGATCATATGCAATTCCTTCGTTTATCCACACTTTCGCCTTTCCATCGCTGTGGTTAAGGTTAATCTTGGTCTCATCTGTCCATAAATCTTTGTTCTGGAATTATACTGGCTCACCTCTGTACTTCGTTACACAATGAGCACTAAACATGCGCAACAGGATGTACAACAGGACGAGGTTCTTTTTCCGATTCGTGTTCAAAATATAACATTCAATTCAAATTACATTGTTTCTTCATTTGTGGACAAACAGATAAAGTGAACCAATTGCTTATTCCGCTTTTTCGCTTCGCTTGTGCACGGTAATACCAAATCTGCCAGCAAGCTTGCTTCATGTGTGATATTACTTAATACGAGGGTAATTTGATGAAATAGCTAGGGTTGGCAGGGTGGACTAGAGGTACGCACACTTACCTCTGATATGTCTAGCCTAGGTTTGAATCTTGGTCCAACTATAAACTGTCATCCTGGTGTTTCACATGCATCAGTGTGTGCTACCTGCCAAATGATGGACATTAAATTGGGTGTTCCATCTAATAGCATTAGTTGGTGGATGACGAAGACCCTACAGTGTCCATCGCAAGGATCTCAGAAGGTGGGACTAATTGGAGCCGTGCAGGTAGTCATGGAAGTGGGACTTTTAGTGAGTTGGTCACTGCTTGATCTTCAAACATCAACAGCGACATCCATTTGGATTTACCAATTAAGGGAGAAAACCAAGAACGACATAAAAAAGGAAAACATTTGAATCCATTTGAAATGGCCGAAGGAGGAGAAAAGCAAGTGATTATTTGTTGCTATCCCAATGATCAATGACATTTATTCCATCAGAGCTTGATGACTAGCATTTCTGATGACTCAAAGAGAAGACTCACAAAATAAGTAAAAAGACAAGGTAAAATAAAGAGGAGTCCTCATGTAACAATAGAAGAATGCTTCATGTAAAAAATAATCGATATGACTTATCAATACACTAGTAAAAAGCCCATCAAAAATGATGGGTTGGAACAGTTTATTCGAAGGAGCAGCCTCGTGAGCGTGCCAAAGTCTGAAGCCTCGGCCTAGTGTCAGGTGTGCTTATATCTTCTTTATTTATTAGACATCATATAGATGTAAATGAACACTCGGATTACTTTGCGTGTGTTGCACATCACTTGCAGTGAATTTCACCTCCCTACACCTTGTATTTATTGCTATTTTAAAAAACGCTTCTGTACACCGCCCTTGAGGCTCAGTTTGCAACCACCGTCTACAATTCCAATAGAAGAGACATAATTACTCTTTTATGGAAAATGTGTTTCGAGTTTGTTTTATCCTAAAAAAAAATAGACCTTATTGAACACACATTCGTGTTAAAAGATTGGCCTTTAAAATCCGACTCAAATCGTCCTTTTGAAGGGCCAATACCTCAAAGTACAACTTGACAAATGGCAGTTTGAGTTTACAAAACTTAACATAGTGATTAGCAACAAGTGCTCCAACGTTAACACTTGCATCGGCTGAAAAAACAAACAAGTTTGGCTCAAATTACATTTGAGAGGAAATGAATCCAAGGAGAAGAGGCTGATAAATTAAATAAATAATGGAAATAGACGAAAAGAAAAATCTCATCATTAAGACGGTAAAATAATGGCTTGAAAAACTTTCTCATTTAAATAATAATAGTTTAAATCGTGAGGCTCAGTTTTTGTGTGTTTAATGGCAAAGTCTCTGCGGGTCTCTTTCTCGTTGCTGAGGTCAGGGAATAACCTGTAAGCCCACTTGTGCCTATTTAGGTAAGAACTAACCTGCAAGCCTTGTCAAAGTATTGTACAAGTTATTCTGACGATACCATTTTCCTTAACTTGAAAAATGAGTACCAAATCCGGCATACAGTGAAACTTTTAGGAATACATCAGCATAAACATGTGTGGGATAATTTTAACAGGTAAAATTCATTTAAAGCAAAACAACTTTTTTAACACTGAACTAGTTACCATTTTGCATGCTCTAATAATGCCTGAGTTCCCACCTGGAGTTATTCGCTTGTCTCCTGCTCATTTGGGCTTTTCTACATCTCATAAAAACCTTTCGCATGCACACACACACACACACACACACACACACACACACACACACACCAGATACCTTGGAGGAGAAGAGGGCCATAAAATTTGCTACCAAAACAATTGCACAAGAGAATTACCAAAGAATATCTGCATGGAACGAGGCTGATCCTGAAAACATATCTCACCCCAAGGAACAAAACCAAAGCCATAGACCAACTAGCAGTACCAGTGTTACAGTACCGCTGCAGAAGTGTAAACTGGCCACAAGCGGATATCAAAAAACTAGATATCGAAACAAGGAAACTCCTCACTATCCACAAAATGTTCTACAAAAACCAGTGCATCCCAAGAATGTACCTGCCGGGGAAAGGAGATGGCGGCTTGATGGAACTCAATCAAGAGCACAGAGCGACTACTGTAAGATTAGCAGAGTACGTGAAAAGCTCAGCAGACTACCAAATACAACTTAGGTACAAGCATGAACACAACAAACCAGAAAAGGTATCTCTCATTTACCTTACAAAAAACTTCCAAAAAACAGGTGTGATTGGAGGATGACACACATCAAACAGAAAACAGCAACAGATTCAGCCCCAATGATTGCAAAAAAGACAAAAGAAAAATACAAGATGAAATATCAGCAGATATATATTGTGACAACTGGGAGAAAGACAAAAGAGCATGGAAATATAAAAAAAGAGTTGGACAGATTTGGGATAGACAAAGAAGGATCACTGAAATGACTAAGAAGAGGAAGAGGCCAGGGTGGTTGAGTAGTGAGATAAGAAAGAGGCCATGGTGGTTGAGTAGTGAGGTAAGGAAGAGGCCATGGTGGTTGAGTTGTGAGATAAGGAAGGGGCCATGGTGGTTGAGTAGTGAGATAAGGAAGGGGCCATGGTGGTTGAGTAGTGAGATAAGGAAGAGGCCATGATGGTTGAGTAGTGAGATAAGGAAGAGGCCATGGTGGTTGAGTTGTGAGATAAGAAAGAGGCCAGGGTGGTTGAGTAGTGAGATAAGAAAGGGGCCAGGGTGGTTGAGTTGTTAGGTTTGGGGTTATTGTATGGGTGGAACTAGGATGACCAGGTCCGAGAAAAAAAATACAGGACCATTACAATTACCCTTTAGAACCCAATACAATTACCCTTTAGAACCCATTACAATTACCCTTTAGAACCCATTACAATTACCCTTTATAACCATTAGAATTCCTGGCGGTTCAGGGTGGACGGAGGGGACATTATAAAAGTGTGGGAATTATCACGTCCATCGGGTTCTTTGCTGTTCGATCAAATCGATAAGCAGCCCCATATTTACATGTTAAGGCAAAACGGTTTCACTAATTCGATCTTTACTCTTTGAAATAATTATGTTCTGCTCAACTAATAACGTGAAAACAAGGTGTTTCCAAATGGATACTTGCACTAAAAGTTGGAAAAATGCTGGAAGTTCATCTTATAAAGTCTGATCAGAAAATGAGAATCGGAACATGTTTACGTGAAAAAGTAAAAAAAATTACCAAACTTTGTTTAGGATGTTTATTGTCCAAGTTAGATTTTGTGCTTCTGAAGAGTCTTTCACTGTGAAGAAGGTTTTGATCCCTTGGCCTGTTGCGGTAACCATCAATTTACATTTGTGCGTGCTTCCTGCACGTTGCTGCTTAATATGTGGGAACCATCAATTTATACTTGTGTGTGCTTCTGGCAGCATGCTGCTTGATATGTGGTAACCATCAATTTATATTTGTGCTTGCTTCCTGCAGCATGCTGCTTGATATGTGGTAACCATCAATTTATATTTGTGCGTGCTTCTTGCAGCATGCTGCTTGATATGTGGTAACCATCAATTTATACTTGTGTGTGCTTATTGCAGCATGCTGCTTAATATGTGGTAACCATCAATTTATACTTGTGTGTGCTTCTTGCAGCATGCTGCTTAATATGTGGTAACCATCAATTTATACTTGTGTGTGCTTCTTGCAGCATGCTGCTTGATATGTGGTAACCATCAATTTATACTTGTGCTTGCTTCCTGCAGCATGCTGCTTAATATGTGGTAACCATCCATTTATACTTGTGTGTGCTTCTTGCAGCATGCTGCTTGATATGTGGTAACCATCAATTTATATTTGTGCTTGCTTCCTGCAGCATGCTGCTTGATATGTGGTAACCATCAATTTACACTTGTGCTTGCTTCTTGCAGCATGCTGCTTGATATGTGGTAACCATCAATTTATACTTGTGTGTGCTTCTTGCAGCATGCTGCTTGATATGTGGTAACCATCAATTTATACTTGTGCTTGCTTCCTGCAGCATGCTGCTTAATATGTGGTAACCATCCATTTATACTTGTGTGTGCTTCTTGCAGCATGCTGCTTGATATGTGGTAACCATCAATTTATATTTGTGCTTGCTTCCTGCAGCATGCTGCTTGATATGTGGTAACCATCAATTTATATATGTGCTTGCTTCCTGCAGCGTGCTGCTTGATATGTGGTAACCATTAACTTAGACTTGTGTATGCTTCTTGCAGCATGCTGCTTGACATGTGGTAACCATCAATTTATACGTGTGTGTGCCTCCTGCAGCATGCTGCTTGATATGTGGTAACCATCAATTTATATTTGTGCGTGCTTCTTGCAGCATGCTGCTTAATATGTGATAACCATCAATTTATAATTGTGCATGCTTCTTGCAGCATGCTGCTTGATATGTGGTAACCATCAATTTATACTTGTGCTTGCTTCTTGCAACATGCTGCTTAATATGTGGTAACCATCAATATATACTTTTGCTTGCTTCTTGCAGCTTGCTGCTTGATATGTGGTAACCATCAATTTATATTTGTGCTTGCTTCTTGCAGCATGCTGCTTGATATGTGGTAACCATCAATTTATACTTGTGCTTGCTTCTTGCAGCTTGCTGCTTGATATGTGGTAACCATCAATTTATACTTGTGCTTGCTTCTTGCAGCATGCTGCTTGATATGTGGTAACCATCAATTTATACTTGTGCTTGCTTCTTGCGGCTTGCTGCTTGATATGTGGTAACCATCAATTTATATTTGTGCTTGTTTCTTGCAGCTTGCTGCTTGATATGTGGAAACCATTAATTTATATTTGTGCTTGCTTCTTGCAGCATGCTGCTTGATATGTGGTAACCGTCAATTTAAACTTGTGCTTGCTTCTTGCAGCTTGCTGCTTGATATGTGGTAACCATCAATTTATACTTGTGCTTGCTTCTTGCAGCATGCTGCTTGATATGTGGTAACCATCAATTTATATTTGTGCTTGCTTCCTGTAGCATGCTGCTTAATATGTGGTAACCATCAATTTATACTTGTGCTTGCTTCTTGCAGCATGCTGCTTGATATGTGGTAACCATCAATTTAGACTTGTGCGTGCTTCCTGCAGCATGCTGCTTGATATGTGGTAACCATCAATTTAAACTTTGGCTTGATTCCTGCAGCTTGCTGCTTGATATGTGGTAACCATCAATTTAGACTTGTGCTTGCTTCCTGCAGCATGCTGCTTGATATGTGGAAACCATCAATTAATATTTGTGCTTACTTCTTGCAGCATTCTGCTTGATATGTGGTAACCATCAATTTATACTTGTGCTTGCTTCTTGCAGCATACAACAACACAACATGCATTTTAAAGGCCATTTTCCCTGCTAGAGCGGGGGTTAGCCTTGCGGTCTTCTCCATTTTGCCCTATTTTCTGCATCTCTCCTTGTTAACCCCCTTGCCCGCATTTCTTCTTCCACCATCTTTAGCCAAGTCTTTCTCGGTCTTCCCCGTCCTCTGCTTCCTTCTACATTCATTTCCATCACTCTTCTCAACCAGTCACTTTCATCCTTCCTCAACACATGACCAAACCATCTCAACCTGTTCCTCTTCACAGCATCAATCACAGGCTCTATTCCCATCATCTTTCGCAATTCATCATTTGTCTTCCTCTCTCTCAACGATACTCCGCACATCCGTCAAACCATTCACATTTCCACCCTTTCCAACCTTCGTTGCTGCTCTACGTTCATTACCCATGTCTCGCTCCCATAAATCATAACACTTCTCACACATGCAGCATACACCTTTCCCTTCAGCTTCAACGACACTCCCCTCATCATCAGCACACCACTCAGTTCCCAAAACTTCTTCCATGCACATCTCACTCGAGCAACCGTTGCCGAGTCTGATCCACCTTCTCCATTCAGCATGTCTCCGAGGTAGCAAAATGTTTTCACACCTTCCAGCTTCACGCCATCTCCAAGATCCAACTCAACATTTCCTCCATCTGCAGCTCCCTCTGTGCACACCTTACACTTGAATGTAGCTGCCACACTGGTTAATGACCCTCTCAGACCACTACATTTTTGATGAACCCACTCAGCGCACATTGTACATTGAATGGAATTCACTCCGACACCCTTCCTACACACAGCACAGGGCCACTTCCCAGTTCTTTCCACCTCACCACATGCTTTACCACTTGCCATCACCTTCGTCTTTCCGATATTCACCTTCAGACCTTTTGTCTCCATACATTCCTTCCACGTGTTCATCTTTTCCTTCAGTCCATCCATACTTTCCGCAATCAACACCAGATCATCTGCATACAACAACTCCCACGGTAAACCCTCCTTTACGTTCTGAGCCAGCACCTCCATCACAGCTACAAATAGTAGTGGACTTAGTACCGACCTCTGATGCACTCCCACCTTCACCTCAAACTCACCACTGTTCCCGGCCTTCATCCTTACAGCTGTGCGCGCTCTTTTGTACATTGCCATCACTACTCTGATCAACCATTCCTCCACTCCTAACTTCCTCAATGCCCATGTCAATACTTTGCGTGGTACCCTATCGAATGCTTTCTCCAGATCAACAAACCCAAGAAACAACTTCTTTCTCTTCTCCATGTACTTCTCCTGCAACTGCCTCACAATGAAAAGCGCGTCTGTCGTTCCTCTTCCTGGCATGAATCCAAACTGCATTTCGTCGATCTTCACTTTCTTCCTTATCCTCCTCTCCAACACCCTTTCCAATACCTTCATTCCATGCTCCAATAACTTTATCGCTCGGTATGAGCCACACTCCGGAGGGTCACCTTTCCCCTTGTATAGAGGGACGAGGGTACTCAGTTCCCAAACCACTGGAATGTGGCCTTCTTTCACCACCAGATTACAGATCTCTGTCATTCTCTTCACACCCCAACTTCCTACTGCCTTCAACATATCTCCCACAACTCCCGTCGGCCCTCCCGCTTTTCTACCCTTCATTGCTTTTATCGCTTCCTCAACTTCCTTCTCAGTTATCTTCTCTGCTTGATCTCAGTTATCCTCTTGCAGCATGCTGCTTGATATGTGGTAACCATCAATTTTGACTTGTGCGTGCTTCCTGCAGCATGCTGCTTGATATGTGGTGACCATCAATTTAGATTTGTGCTTGCTTCCTGCAGCATGCTGCTTAATATGTGGTAACCATCAATTTAGACTTGTGTGTGCTTCCTGCAGCATGCTGCTTAATATGTGGTAACCATCAATTTAGACTTTTGCTTGCTTCCAACTGCTTCATATTGGGTAAGCCGTCGTGCAAAATGGAGAAACTCCGTGAGCAAACTGTAACTGTACAATAAGTTCCATGACAATTTTCAGTATCCTTCATCAACCAGTCATAACTGGTGGAAAGCAGCCATTCGTCATGAAAGACACACGCCATTTTGTGGTCACCTACCTCTTTTTCAGTGAAATTTGGCCCAAAGATTCATCACTCCCAGTCCCGTATGATGAGTCCCATGACAGTGTTTCGCTCCCGGCTGCTGCTTGGCCTTATTGATGGCATATTGTTGCCATGATGGAAGCGTACGCGCCAGTGCTGCATGCCGCTTTTCCTTTCCCTCTTCAAATATCCTTCGGAGGATGACAAATACGGGACAAATGGCGTCCCGGGAATATTTGAAACGGGACACGGAAGTTTTGAGTAAAAAACAGGACAATCCCGTAAAATACGGGACGCCTGGGCAGCCTGGGTGGAACCGTTTATTTGACAGTGCAGCCTCGTGAGCGTGCCAAAGTCTGAACCTCGGCCTAGTGTCAGGTGTGCTCATATCTTCTTTATTTATTAGACATCTGTAATAAGCCGTAGGGAGTATAGAAGAGGCTTGACTCGATTGAAACCATTCAAGTAGGCTTTACTCAGCAAGAACTGAACAACCTGTAACAACAGATGTAAAGATAGGCCCGTCGCATTTGACAAGCATAATACTGCAACAAGCATAACAATACAACACGCATAATAGCCGGCGAAGCCGGTGTTGTGAATGAACGCGTACGTATTATGTTGAAAAGCCAGATTTTGCTGGATCCTTTGAGAATTCCAAGCTTTGACGCACCAAATCACTCAATGGAGGCCGCCATCTTGCGGATGCGGAAGTATGCATAAAAAATTATTGAGATAAAGTTCAATAGGAGTTTGTTTCACCCGTATTTTTTTGATTCACAATCGTATGCACCTCTAATTTGTAATTAAAGTACTTTAAGACCAACCTCGTTCCCCGGGCCCACATGGGCCCTGTTTATCTTCAACGAAAATCGTCACCAAACACCGGAACCAATGAGATTCGAGCATTTGAAAAAATATATCAAAAACCAAATCGCTCCATGGAGGCCGCCATCTTGCGGATGGGGAAGTATACATAAAAATTTGAGAAAAAGTTCAATAGGAGTTTGTTTCACCCGTCTTTGTTTGATTCACAATCTTATGCACCTCTAATTTGTAATTAAAATACTCTAAGACCAACCTCGTTCCCTGAGCCCTGGTTATCTTCAATGAAAATCGTCACCAAACACCGGAACCAATGAGATTCGAGTATTTGAAAAACTATTTCAAAAAAGCTTATTACAGCGTTTCAGAGGCTGAAAACGGCATCAAATATTCTAGAATTGAAGAATTATTTTTTAGAAACCTCGGGGCTGTAGGGGATAGTTTTTCACGGCCGGAAATATCCGAAGTTGAGACGGAATTCACCGAATTAATCAAGAAGGAAATTTTATAAATTTTAATCTCATCCAGAATGCAAATGATGTCATTTTGAACTAGGTACGGTACCTACTACACCTACCTACTACCAACTACCTAACCTACTGATGCCATAGTGATGGGTAAAATAGTGGCAAGAGGCTTTGGCTTCGCCGGCTCATTGCGGCTTTGCAGTCGGGTACTAGTAATTAATAGGCCGACCGTAATTATCACACACATACGCCTCCAGTAGCCATATTGCAAATCGCAATGATCATGGGTAATAGGAGGACCCGGAAATATATAGCCATGACGCTGTTGTTGTTGTTAAAAGGGGGAAGGTCGAGGGCTTGCAGTACACTGGATTTGAATTACAATCAATGACAACATCCGAAGGAGGTAAATGAACACACGTTTTACTCTGCGCGCATTGCACATCACTGGCAGCGAATTTCACCTCCCTGCACCTTGTATCTATTGTTATCTTAAATAAAAGAGCCGACTGGGCATCCTCCATCGTGCGAAGTCCTTCCTTGGCACACCTGAGCTCCTCACCACATACAAGGCTTTCATCCGCAGCTCTATGGGATACTGCTCTCCCCTCTGGTCTGGTGCTCCTGCCTCACACCTAGCCCGTCTTCACGCTGTTGAAACCAAAGCGTTCAGAATCATTGGAATCTCCCGCGATGAAGCTAACTCCAAGGGCCTTTCACTCACTCACCGCAGGCAGGTTGGTGGTCTTTCCGTCTTCTACCGACTCCTCTCTGGCGTTGCCCCCCCAGCCCTCTCTGGGCTCTGTCCCCCAAATATTCCTACAGGTCGCACAAGATCTGGCTGCAACCCTCTTATGGTTAAACTGCCAAAATCGAGACTTTCTGCTCACCTTCACTCCTTCATTCCTCTTTTCTCCCACCTCTGGAACAAACTCCCTCACTCTCTTCAATCCCACTCCACCCTCCAGGTCTTTAAAACAGCTGTTCACCACCATCTCTTATCCTCCCCCATCCAAACCTTGATCTTTTCTACCCCCGCTAATTTCGGTCCCCTTGTGTTTTATACTTCTCCCACCTCCCCCCCCCCCCCCCTTCCCACGCCTCCTGCCCCCAAGCCCTCTCCCTCCCACACTTCTCCCTGCTCTCAAATGTTGTGGTTGTGTGCTTCCCCTTCTCTCCCCATCTTGTCTTCCGCTCCCTCTTTTTGTATATTTTGTTTGTCTGGTTGATTTGTTTGTGAAATAAATGTTAGCTCTTTCACGAGCCTCGATTCAGTATACAAAAAAAAAAAAAAAAAAAAAAAAAAAAAACGCTTCTGTACACCGCCCTTGAGCCTCGGTGTGCAAGCCACCGTCTACAGTTGCAATAGAAGAGATATATTTATTCTTTTATATAAAATATTTTTCGAGTTTGCTGTCCCCCGTCGCACCGCGGCGCGAAAGGGGGACTATGGTTTTCCCCTCCGTCCGTGTGTGCGTGCGTCCGTGCGTGCGTGCATCCGTGCGTGCGTACGTCCGTGCGTGCGTGCGAACGTGCGTGCGTCCATGCGTCCGTGCGTCCATGCGTCCGTGCGTGCGTAAGCGAAGGACCGAATTCTAATTTGGTGTGTGGGTGCAACCCACGTCAAAATCCAAGATGGCCGCCGCCATGTATGTCTGACGTCATGTATGTCTGAACCTTGTGAGCGGAATATCTTGAAAAAAAAAATAAGCAAAGTACCAACTTCTAATGTGGTGTGTGGGTGTATCTAGGCATACGGAAGAACGCTATTGAAAATTGGGTCGCCACGTCAAAATCCAAGATGGCCGCTACCATGTATGTCTGAACCTTGTGAGCGGAATGTCTTGAAAAATAAGCGAAGTACCAACTTCCAATCTGGTGTGTGGGTGTATCCAGGCATAATGAAGAACCCTATTACAAATTGGGTTGCCACGTCAAAATCCAAGATGGCCGCCACCATATATATGTCTGAACACTGTGAGTGAAATATCTTGAAAAATAAACGAACTACTAACTTCTAATCTAGTGTGTGGGTGTATCAACGCATAAGGAAGAACGCCATTGAAAATTGGGTCGCCACGTCAAAATCCAAGATGGCTGCCTTGCGTCTTCCACTTTGTCAACTCACATCACTTCACCGATGGGGGACCGAGGTGTAACGCTTGTTGTCCCCCATCGCACTGCGGAGCGAAAGGGGGACTATGGTTTTCCCGTCCATCCATGCGTCCATGCGGACGTGCGTGCGTGCGTGCGTAAGCGAAGTACCAACTTCTAATCTGGTGTGTGGATGTATCTGGGCATAAGGAAGAACGCTATTGAAAATTGGGTCGCCACGTCAAAATCCAAAATGGCCGCCGCCATGTATGTCTGAACCTTGTGAGCGGAATATCTTGAAAAATAAGCGAAGTACCAACTTCTAATCTGGTGTGTGGGTGTATCTTCACATAAGGACGAACGCTAAATGTATCTATGCACGTCAAAATCCAAGATGGCTTCCTTGCGTCTTCCACTTTGTCAACTCACATCACTTCACCGACGGGGGACCTAGGCGTAACGCTTGTTTGTCCTCTGTCGCACTGCGGAGCGAAAGGGGGACTATGGTTTTCCCCTCCGTCCGTGTGTGCGTGCATGCGTCCGTGCGTGCGGGCGAGCGTGCGAACGTGCGTGCGTGCGTCCGTGCGTGCGTGCGTGCGTATGTAAGCGAGGGACCGGATTCTAATTTGGTGTGTGGGTGCAACCCCCGTCAAAATCCAAGATGGCCGCCACCATGTATATCTGACGCCATGTATGTCTGAACCTTGTGAGCGGAATATCTTGAAAAATAAGCGAAGTACCAACTTCTAATCTGGTGTGTGGGTGTATCTAGGCATAAGGAAGAACGCTATTGTAAATTGGGTCGCCACGTCAAAATCCAGGGATGGCCGCCACCATATATATGTCTGAACCTTGTGAGCGATATATCCTGAAATATAAACGAACTACTAACTTCTAATCTGGTGTGTGGGTGTATCTACGCATAAGGAAGAACGCTATTGAAAATTGGGTCGCCACGTCAAAATCCAAGATGGCCACCTTGCGTCTTCCACTTTGTCAACTCACATCACTTCACCGACGGGGGACCTTGGCGTAACGCTTGTTTTTAATTACAATTACATTTTTTGTCTATAAACGCATTACCCCTGCTTTGTTTGGCGGATGTCGTGAAGACCATGCACTAAATCCCCATTGTTAAGGTGTATTAACACTTCCTGGTACCTCCAATTTATCCCCTCATTTTCATTCTCGCTAAGCTCGGGTAATAATAACGCAGGCTGTGATTGGTCCAATACCCTCCTGCATCGAATAAGTCAAATAAAACAGAAATCAAATTTCCTTGGAGGAAAAGCTCGATGCAAGATATTCCCCATTTTTGCGCCGCAAGAAAACGCACCAGGCAAGCTCTGTACCATCACTTGGTAGCTCCAAACCCCCAGGCTGGCACGGAGCTGGCAGCCCTGGCTAACAAATGCCACCGCGGCCAGATGCTGACTGTCGGCTATTCTCTCGCCAATCCCAATGGGACAACCAGACACGAGGAAACGCATCCATCAAGTGCCAGTAACGATTGGATTGCACTCTAACCAGAGGCTGCTCACCATCCCTCTGCGTGGCCTGTTTTGCCTGTGCTTGGAAAAATTTAACGAGTGAAGCCGGTCCTGTCATGGCGCAGACATGCCTCATCGCCTCTCAAACCACATAGGCCTCGGCGTCATTGTAAGAACAGCTGTTTTCGACATTTTTCATTATATCTGTACACGAGTGTTATCTTTTCCTAATCCTCTTCAATACTCGACATCCATTTCCTCACCTAATGCAAGTCTTAACCCTCACTTCCCAATTATGCCACCATCTCAACAAACAACTCTCTTCTTTACAAACTCTGATCGGGTCATAGCAACAAGCACTAGCTAGGCCTCTAGGTATGTTTCACTTCCATTGAAACCTCATTTCCTTTTTTCTCTTATTTGATGCCATTTTCTTTCCACATAATTGCTCGACTGTTTCCTTTTATCTTTCCGTTTTCTCAGCATGTGTTAAGTTGCCGAGTGGAGGGAGGCAGCGCGTGCGCATCCTATTTTCCACGCTATTCTACATGGTGGCGGGCAGGTCAGGTGCACCGGCAATGCCAACAGAAGCAACAAGGAACCAACTTCAAATGACAAAAAGCAACTTCAGCACTTTTGTGATGAAGCAGCGTTCCTGATGGAAGCAATTAGCCGTGTCTTGTCCTTAGAACTGGTGCTTGTGGTGAAGCATTGACAATTTTTAGGAGTTGGCACTACCCTCAGCTCAAAGTTGCAAGCACAATAAGGATTTTGCGGTAGTGCCTTTCAGTTGCAGGTTGAATTCGGCCAATTCATATTTGGAATGTAAACAGCACCAGGCCTATGAAATATAACAGTTGTTTGGTTCAAATTAGCAGACCATTGATGGGAATGGATGGTAGGCTTATAACAGCTGACGGTTCGGGTGTTAATCCTTCATCGGAGCAGCAGACAGTCTTGAACGAGAAGGGCACTCGGTTGAGCGCATACCTCCACCAGGCTGACCAGTTTGCGTTTTGTATCCCAGTAACAGGCCAGAAATGGATTTCGACCGAAACCAAAATCTAATCAGCTTGTTCTTGTCGCCGAACCAACTCATCCACCTAGGTTTGTCATCAGTCGTCCACAACTTTTTTGAGATACCGTGATATATATCAGTCTTGGCCCTATCACTCAATGGTGAAGAATCACTTAAAATTTCTCTAATCCGGATTCAGATCTTCACCAAATTTGTATCAATTCTTCCTTGTCACACACCCAACCGGTCCACCAGGTTTCGGCCGAATCCGTCGACAACATTTTGAGATATCCTGCGATGTATCGTTTTTGTCCCCCGTCGCACAACGGAGCGAAAGGGGGACTATGGTTTTCCCCTCCGTCCGTGTGTGCGTCCGTCCGTGCGTGCGTAAGTGAAGGACCGAATTCTAATTTGGTGTGTGGGTGTATCTACGCATAAGGAAGAAGGCTATTGAAAATTGGGTCGCCATGTCAAAATCCAAGATGGCCGCCACCATATATGTCTGAACCTTGTGAGCGAAATATCTTGAAAAATAAACGAACTACTACCTTCTAATCTGGTGTGTGGGTGTATCTACTCATAAGGAAGAACGCTATTGAAAATTGGGTCGCCACGTCAAAATCCAAGATGGCCGCCACCATATATGTCTGAACCTTGTGAGCGAAATATCTTGAAAAATAAACGAACTACTACCTTCTAATCTGGTGTGTGGGTGTATCTACGCACAAGGAAGAACGCTATTGTAAATTGGGTCGCCACGTCAAAATCCAAGATGGCCGCCACCATATATGTCTGAACCTTGTGAGCGGAATATCTTGAAAAATAAACCAACTACTCACTTCTAATCTGGTGCGTGACTATATCTAGGCATAAGGAAGAACGCTATTGCAAATTGGGTCGCCACGTCAAAATCCAAGTTGGCCGCCACCATATATGTCTGAACCTTGTGAGCGGAATATCTTGAAAAATAAACGAACTACTAACTTCTAATCTGGTGTGTGGGTGTGTCTCCAACCCACTCGCCAATATTTGTCGACTCTTCCATGTTTTCTGCGTATTCCACTTTGTCACATCACTTCACCGACAGGGGACCTAGGCATAACGCTTGTTGGCCCTATCTCCCAATGGTGAAGAATTACTTAAAAAATTCCACTACCCGGATCCGAATCCGGATCTTCACCAAATTCGAATCATTTCGTCCTTGTCACATACGCTACTTCTCCGACAAATTTCGTACGAATCTGTCAACAACTTTTTGAGATATCTTGCTCACAGGCAGACAAACAAACGTGTGAAAACTTAATCTCCATCCACCTTCAGTGGCGGAGGTAAATATGGGGTATGCAAAAAAGGAAGTAGAAATAAAGGAGAAGGTCAAGTAGATCTTCTTTCGGTCATCATGGAGCGGGTCGCTGGTCTATGTAGATGGTGTATGCAAAAAAGGAAGTAGGAATAAAGGAGGTCATGTAGATCTTTTTTTGGGTCCTCATGAGGTGGGTTGCTGGTCTATCTCGATGGTGTACGCAAAAAAGGAAGTAGGAATAAAGGAGGTCATGTAGATCTTTTTTGGGGTCGTCATGGAGTGGGTCGCTGGTCTATCCAGAAGGCATATGTGAAAAAAAGGCAGTAGGAATAAAGGAGAAGGTCATGTAGATCTTTTTTGGGTCATCATGGAGTGGGTCGCTGGTCTATCCAGAAGGCGTAAGTAAAAAAGGAAGTAGGACTAAAGGAGAAGGTCATGTAGATCTTTTTGTGGTTATCATGGAGTGTGTCGCTGGTCTATCCAGAAGGCTGTTGTACAAAATGAGGCGCAGAAAGCTTACGTGTAACGTGTCGCAGAATTTTCTGATTACGTTGGTGGGTAAAAAAAACTGAAACCCTTTGTGTGTAAAAATGGGTGTTTGAGTGGGTGGTGTGCTATTGCAAGTTGTTAGCTCGTGAAATGGCTTTAAGAAAAGAGTATCTAATTTAGGTGAATGCCTGTCTCATTGCTTGAGAGTAAAAGTCCCACTTAAACAATGCATCGCATGTGGAAGTATATGTGTCCATCTTGCACTTGCCATAATCTCACCAGGGCATATGTATTCATTTTGCTGAAGGTGCTTGCATCTCATACAGAACCGCAGGGGCTAGCCAATCCAGTCGGCAACGCGTCGGACGCATGCTGGAGGCGGAACAGACACGGGATGCAAGCCTGAAATGATCTGTTCATTGACTACATCGTAACAGTGGTGCAATGGAACCACCATTCAGCAAAGATTCTGAGACACCACAACATCCAGTAGTGGTCGGTCCAAGCCCACCACATGAAAGTGAGTGAAGGATCGTTCACATTACCGTGCCCACTGCTTCCAAACATCAGAGGAGGTGCGAATAGTGTCATATTCACACCTCACAAGACTAGCATTCTCTCTCTCCCTCTCTCTATCTCTATAAGTGATGCATGGGGCCAGCTCCCAGTTGCCATGCAATTCCCCTCTCAATTTGCAGCAAAAGTGAGATTTTATTTTTCGTTTCAGTTTTGGTAATAGGTGATGTTAACACCTTTTTCAGAACTACAATCATGATTTAACCCTTCATTTTGAGGACTTTTTATTGCTCCCAAGGATTGAAATACATGTCAAGAACCCAAACGCCAAAATGTGAAAGATTTTAGAGCCAGGTGCAGGGGATGGCATCACCTTGGATTCTCTTTGAAAGCTCTCAGGTTAACATTAGTTATAATTATGCAAATTCCACATCACCACAACAGTGCAAAGGGACACACTTTGTGTTTTCACATTCCATGTTTGTAGTTTGATAAACAAATATATTCCGATGTAAATCTCCAAGATGGTTTGAATGGTCATGTACATAGTGCATTATAGCACAGCAAATTTTTTGCTTTGCAATGGGTTGTGAATGTTAGCTGTGCAAAGTGATTGGTTGATGTGAAAATTTTAATGATGTAAGCTGATCAAAATCAGAGAAGTGAAGATAAGTTGAAACTAGAGCAATGTGACTGTCGTCAATATGCCTCCGCATAGTCCCTGCCCGTGACAACAGGTAGATGCCATCGTTCACTGTCTTATAAATAAACAAGTTTGATTTAAATCCCTTTAGCTGTTTTCAAGTATCACATTTTCACCAGACAAGACGGGTTTCACTTCACATCGATGGGTGAAGCGGTTTCGAAGAAGAGCTTTTTTAGCCGCGTCGCAGATGCTGCTAATAGAGTGCCCTCTGCTGTTGTTGTTCTTCTTCTTGTTCTTCTTCTTCTTGTTGTTCTTGTTCTTGCAGAGAAGACAAAACCTCAAAGCTCCACCCATTCTGGGAACCATAGCTCCACCCATTTTGGGAGAGGCTTCATATAAACAAATATCCACCATTTTATTAACTCGCATAGCTTTGAGGCCTGTTTTGTAGGCCCGTGGTGTCTTCCTCTCTCACACAGTTTTATTTCAAATCAAATTCGATATATCATTCCATTTTTCACAGTCGCTAACATAGTTTTAGACTCGGTTGAAAAAAAACGGGAAGAAAATCCGATGAAAGTTGCCCTTTATAGAACGAAATGAATTCTCAAAGGCCTGTAACTTCAAGTCCATTGAGATATATTTTTTTTAAATCGCGGCATGGTCAGTCATACACCGCCCGAAATAACAGACGGGAAAATGCCGAGATATATTATAAATTCCTCCATTTGATGACAATCGTCACGATGAAATATTTAATTTATACGTCATCACAATAATGTGGAGAGAGGAGCATAGCTTCGTTCACGTGTCGCCACACACGGGAAATTGCCGAGATATATTTTTTTTAAATCGCGGCATGGTCAGTCATACACCGCCTGAAATAACAGACGGGAAAATGCTGAGATATATTAAAAATTCGTCGCCACACACGGGAAATTGCCAAGATATATTTTCACTTTGCACAAAAATAACATCAAGTAATCGAATCAATAGGAATGTCCTGTGCCTATAACATCGACGTTATAGGCACAGCTGCATCTAGGCATTGTGTAACATCGACGCGGCTTTTGTTTTAATTAAAACTTTTTGTACTTGTTTTTTTAAATATCGGCATTCGAGCTAATATAGCTGCCACACCACGTCAAATATGATATTTAAAAATGTACGCTCTGCATATGTATGGGAAGAGGATTACGTTTGTGAAGTTTCGTGTTGATCGGATAAGGTTCATTTTTGTCCCCCGTCACACCGCGGAGCGAAAGGGGGACTATGGTTTTCCCCTCCGTCCGTGTGTGCGTCCGTCCGTGCATACCTGCATGCGTGCGTGCGTGCGTAAGCGAAGGACCGAATTCAGATTTGGTGTGTGGGTGCAACCCACGTCAAAATCCAAGGTGGCCGCCACCATGTATGTCTGACACCATGTATGTCTGAACCTTGTGAGCGGAATATCTTGAAAAATAAGCGAAGTACCAACTTCTAATCTGGCATGTCGGTGTATCCAGGCATTAGGAAGAACGCTATTGAAAATAGGTCGCCACGTCAAAATCCAAGATGGCCGCCACCATATATATGTCTGAACCTTGTGAGCGAAATATCTTGAAAAATAAACGAACTACTAACTTCTAATCTGGTGTGTGGGTGTATCTACGCATAAGGAAGAACGCTATTGAAAATTGGGTCGCCACGTCAAAATCCAAGATGGCCGCCGCCATGTATGTCTGAACCCTGTGAGCGGAATATCTTGAAAAATAAGCTAAATACCAACTTCTAATATGGTGTGTGGGTGTATCTAGGCATAAGGAAGAATGCTATTGAAAATTGGGTCGCCACGTCAAAATCCAAAATGGCCGCCACCATATATATGTCTGAACCTTGTGGGCGAAATATCTTGAAAAATAAACGAACTACTAACTTCTAATTTGGTGTGTGGGTGTATCTACTCATAAGGGCGAAAGCTATTGAAAATTGGGTCGCAACTTCAAAATCCAAGATGGCCCGCCTTGCGTCTTCCACTTTGTCAACTCACATCACTTCACCGACGGGGGACCTCGGCATAACGCTTGTTCTATCTAAGATGGCTGCCAAACCACGTGACCTACGATGTCATCATTTTCAAACTATATGCAACAATGGAGTTAGATGACATTTGTAGAATTTCGCATCGGTAAGGTAACCGGTTTCAGAGATATAGTTATTAATATTTTCCTTCAATCCAATATGGCTGCCACACCATATGACAAATGATGTTTTTATGATCAACTTTTAATCGCTATGCCTAGTCAATGACACACATAAAGTTTCGAGTCAATTAATTTGGTAGTTTGGGAGACGTTTTTTAAGGTTTTAGGTTAAATCTAATATGGCTGCCAAACCATGTGACCTATGATCGCAATCCGAAAACATAATGCCTCTGGCCACCTTTGGGGGCAGAGGCATAAAAAATATATTTGATAGGAATCAACCTGTTTGGTATCTAGGCAGTTGCCTCATGATGCTGCGACTCCAAGTTGAATTCCAAGACACTGTGGTTCATTTGCCCAAATTGATGACTAGCTACGTAAACCTTCCGGGCAATGGATCTTCATTCATCTCCAAATTTTAAAATGATAAACTATTGACCATCCCTGGACATCATGATGAAAGCATCCCATGCTAAGTGGTTTGGGAAGGTGAGGCATGTGCAGTATGCATATTCAAATGGAAGACCAAATACTACATTGGAGTCATCAGAAAGAACCAGAATAAGTAAAGAGAAAAGATGGAGTCATCAGGAGGAACCTGGATAGGATTCGGGTTTCAGCTGCTACTCCACTACCCTCAAACCCATCCAGGCACAGTCAAGTGAACGTTGGAAAATTTTATGTGAGAATTCACTTCTCCCCCAGCAGATACATAAGGAAAGAGGGAATTAACAATAAAAGATCACAGACAAAATAGAAGATGAACAAAAATAGAAAAAAAGCAAGAATAAGAATGAATAAAAATAAATGTGAAAAAGGATGTATATAGTCATTTGTACTAGAGTAGCTCATGGTGGTTGAGTATGCACTTTATTGTACAGACCTAAACTCTTCAGGAATCCACTAATTGAAGGTCCAGGAACAATATTTGGTTGGTAACACATTTGCCACTGACGGCGAAATAGCTGAAATGACCACACCCCTTTTTGGGCCACGCCCCCTTTTTTGCCGTGACTGTATCTACAGAACCGTTGGACCTAGGAGGTTGCCCGACCACTCAAAATTTGCGCAATGGCCACATTATGGGGGGTCAGTAATACATTTTCATATCCAAAAGTCAATGGTTTTTAAGATAATTGCCAAAAACCGATTTCAACATGTTACGAACTACAATATTATTCGTAATTGTTCCTGTTCCTGTTCCTATTGTTCAATTACTTGATTCCTGAAGAGTCTAGACTAGACTAGAGTCTAGACTAGAGTCAAGACTAGAGTCTAGACTAGAGTCTAGACTAGAATTTAGTCTAGAGTCTAGACTAGAGTCTAGACATGGCTAGAAATTCCGGTCATGGGTGTTTTGTCGTTTCAGCTGTGCGGAGGTGCATGCCTTTGTTCTTCGGGTTTGGCCGGACAAACTATAGCAGATGGGGTACGCTGTTCCTTGAAGATTGCCTGGACCTACAAAGGAAGTTCCCGGGTATCTACAGATGCTTTACAGATGGTGGATGGGTGATGTACCACACTACCCGACAAGGCAGTGCAGTAGGATTTGACATGGCACTCGAGAAGTGTTACAATAAACCCGCCAAGGTTGCTGGAGGTATCATTGGGATGACCAGACAGAAAGAAGCAGTAGCCTTATGGAATCTCCTAAAGCATGAGAAAGATCTTCATGTGGCACAGCTGCTGGAATGGTGTAACTTGGGAGACAAAGATGACAGTGAGCTGAGCCTACACCATGAGTTCAATCCAAGTTCTACGAAGATTGGCCATGTTCGTGCAAAGGCCCTTCTGGATTACATAAAATCCATCAACAATCCGTTCGACGCTGGAATCAGACTTCAGAACATCTCTACTGGAGCTGACATTCCCCAGGAGGTTGTCGACGGATTACTTGAATGCCTGGAAATTGGTGAGAAGAGTTATGAAGAGTTTGTTGAGACCAGATTTCAGGATAAGGAGAAGCACCTACATGATACAATCCCTACCAACCGCAAGACTGTTTTCGTGAAACGTACTTCTACTCCGTTCACAGCGAAGAAATCGATGGCGAAAAAGGATGCAGTGGAAACGGTTAGGTACATTGACTATGCTAGAGAAAGAGGGTACAGCATGCTAGAACTCCTGAAGTATGAATTGACCAGCACATCCCAGTTCCTCACCACTGAATGTAAAGATGGCATCAAATTGAAGAAGCCCGATAAAGCCTCCTTAGCCAGGGAACTTGTCAGTCGCCTTCCACAGGAGACGAGGAATGTAAAGAGTGACGCTCAGATGACAATAGTGGACTTCATGGCACTTGTGCGTAAACTACCGATGAAAAAGATGGGCCTTCACACATTCGGGGAATTGGCTGAGAGTCTTTCCAACAGGATTCTTGCTACAGGCTCCGTGTCCACAAGAATAGACATTATTTTTGATGTTTATCAAAAATCATCAATCAAGCAAATGGAACGGGCACAGCGAAGTTCCTCAGAACAAATCACAATCACCATTGGGTCTGACAATCAGAAACTCCCTGTCGATCTTGATATGTTCTGGAGCTCAATGTTGAACAAAGTTCGGTTGCAGGAGTATGTCTTCAAGTGGATGCTGCAGAATGTCGAGTCGGACAAGGAAATATTCTTTGGAGGAGTATATGGGGGTGAATGCAGGAAACTGTTAGCTGGCACTGAAACACAGATCGCAGAGCTCTCAAGCAACCAAGAAGAAGCCGACGACAGAATCATGTTCCATATTAATGATGGTGTTGTGAAACACGGGGTTCAATCAGTCTTGGTTGACTCACCTGACACAGATGTCTTTATCAACCTCATCTTCCACTTCAACACAACCTGGCAACTACAAAAGCTGTACGTGAAGCTTGGTAACCGGAAAACAAAGAAAACTGTACCAGTCCACATGTTGGTTGATCAACTGGACAACGGTTTGGTGTCGTGTCTCCCAGCCATTCATGCTCTCAGCGGTTGCGACAGTACCAGCAAGGTGGGTCCAAAGCTGTCTGGCCTGAAAGCATCCATCGATCTCTCCCTACTGGAAGGGTTTGGTGTAGAAGAACTGTCACCACAGATAACAAGCAATGCTGAAAAGTTCCTTGTGTCTGGATTAAAGAAGACCGACTGTTCCACTTTCGATGAATATCGATGGGAGCAGTACCACAACTCCAAGAAAGAACTGGACTTCAACCAGCTTGTGTGCTGTTCATCAACGCTACGAGAACACATAAAGCGAGCATTTCTTCAGTGTAAGATGTGGTTGCAAGCCCCAACTCCTGCCGTCACCAAACCAGATCCACTCCAGTATGGGTATGAAGCAACGGACGTTGGCATAACACCAGTGATACTGCCAGTATCGTGCAGGCCCGATGACCTGCCTCCTCCATGCAAATGCCCAAGAGCATGTATGAGTACCAAAACGTGCACTTGCAGAGACAGGAACATTAAATGTGTCACGTTTTGTGGCTGTAGTAAAGGCGAAAAGTGTAGAAATCCAAATAAGTAAATTCCAAAATAGGATGATGCAAAAGGTATAAGTGTCATATAATGTTGTGGCCTTGGTGGTATCATACAATTGTAGTTCGTAACATGTTGAAATCGGTTTTTGGCAATTATCTTAAAAACCATTGACTTTTGGATATGAAAATGTATTACTGACCCCCCATAATGTGGCCATTGCGCAAAGTTTGAGTGGTCGGGCAACCTCCTAGGTCCAACGGTTCTGTAGATACAGTCACGGCAAAAAAGGGGGCGTGGCCCAAAAAGGGGTATGGCCATTTCAGCTATTTCGCCGTCAGTGGCAAATGTGTTACCAACCAAATATTGTTCCTGGACCTTCAATTAGTGGATTCCTGAAGAGTTTAGGTCTGTACAATAAAGTGCATACTCAACCACCATGAGCTACTAGAGTATTGGTTATTCCTTATCATGAATGTGGGGAGGACCTCAATCACAGTGAGGGTGAAATACACCAGGAGCACATTGAGGAGCGTGGTCTCCAGCTATACTCTATAGCATGTGACAGGTCAGTCCACACGTTGACCCTTCAGAGGCCAAATCAATATATTCCTTACCAGCAATGCTGGTTCCTTCCTCCCACCCCTTACCCTGCCTCCTCCCATCCCACCCCTTCCCATCCCTCCTGCATTTCCTCATCCCACCCCTTTCTCTGCCTCCTCCCATGCCACCTCCCTACAGATTCCACCCTACTCCTTACCCTCCCCCTCCATATGGACCCCCACCCATTCCTCTCCATCCTCCTTACACACCTTCCCCCTTCCCTCCGGACTCCCGCCCCACACCTCACTCTTCCCACCACCCCATAGTCGCTGACAATGAATAAAGCATTTTTAACCACGTATTAAATAGTTAATTAAAATAAAACCCGCTTTTGATTCCTACCAACCCGTGCTTCGTCGGTGCGACGTGTGGTGTCGAAGTCTGCCACCCTGAAGGATGAGTTCATCGATATGGCTGAAAGAAGTCATGGTATAGATGTTTATCCTCATCGCCATGTAATGAATCTGGCGTGTGTTCAGTTGCCAAGTTTCTTGCAGAGCGCCCGCCAAATGACAAGCACTCATGCAGTGCGGCGCGGTAATCTTCATCCTGATGAAATAGCACTTACACGGAAATGAAGGAAGCAAGCAAGCACTCCATTGAAAACCGTTGATAAGGAATGGCTGGCTCACTTGACAAGCACTAGCTATCTGCTTGGTAACTGAACACACCCCTGAACACCTTGACAGCATACAGTATACATACAAAACACCATCAAAAGTACAGTTTTATTTAATTAAAGACTTCAAATATTAATCAAAAGTATCGCAAGACCTAGTAGAGTGACACCCTATCCTATGGAGGTGTGAATTAAGACAACGGTGCAGAAGGAGGGATGACAGCCTTGCTTACATAAACACATTTATAATTACAAGAATCGGTAATTTCTTACATTTTTCATATTTCACTCCACATTTCGCAGGTTATTTAGTCCACAAGATCCGATTGTCAAACCCAAAAACCAATTTTTGATTATATACTTTAATTGGTCCGTGAGAGGAGAATGTGTTTCCAAGGCAAAGCACGTTTGATTAGACCTAAAGAAAATGGTGGCTAAGACCCCTGCAAGGTGAAGTTGGGCTGACCAAGGATAATGCCTTTCATGCGGGTAAGCTGTTAATTATCTTCAGAAGGGGTGTTTAAATTTATCCAAACACACAGTTTTCACTCATGCACTTCGATGGAGTTTGAGAAGTGTGCCTGCAAAGATTGGGGCCTCTATGTTTCATGGTTTTGGAGTTATGGAGGACACACACACACACACACACACACACACACACACACACACACACACACACACACACACACACACACTGACTGATACACATTATCTTTTATGATAGATATAGTGCTTTTTATTTTAAATGAAATGTCAAAGCACTTTGCCAACAACAATATAAATTAAATGAGGAGGGAATTTGATGAGGGCACTAACAAGTGTATAAATGAAGAAAAAGTAACTGTAAAAAGATAAGACTTTTGAAAGGATTTAAAAGTTGCTGATGTGGCAGTGCATGCTTTAAAACTGCGATCCAGTGGAACATCCAGTAGAAGGGCTGTTTTCTCTTTCAGAGCAATAGGTTGGTAAATAAGGGATGAGTAGGGATCCGAAGTTTCAGGGGGTAACCCCCCTGGAAGCCCCCATAATCCTAAATCGAAAAATCGAAGCCCGAGCGATTATGGGGGCTACTGTCTTGTATCCATGCGTCAAGTTTCAGAAGAATCAGCCAGGTGATAAGGGAGGAGTAGCGAAAATATCAAAAGGTTAACGGACGGACAGACATGCGGACATCACGACCCACTTTATAATGTCACCTCTTCGAGAATCGACATGAGATGACCTAATGACCCAACATCTACATGACCATTCCCAACCTCGTTGTTAACCTTTTTTTGACACAACATAATATAATGCTGATGTACGTGGATTGTGGTGTTGACCGGCTATGGTGAGAGTAGTTTGTCTTGGTGGTGGAGCCCGCCACCTATTTTCCACTTGCATAGACTCTCCCTCACTGTCCATATTTTGGTCCCATTCTTCCAAGTCTTTATCTGACTTGCATGAGTGGATCCAACCAGAAGTTTGATTTCCTCAGTACCATCATCAGTATGTGAGCTTTTCCCAATACTCTTCCACCAAGGATTTGAATGGTAATACCAGCTTCGATCAGTTGCAGTACAATTCCACAGCAGACAGACCAGGAGGTAGTCCAAGTCATTTTCTCCTCCACTTTTGTCAATAATGATAAGACTTTGTCCTGTGATACAAATCCATCTCTCCTTCAAGTATCTTTCATAGTTGCATCACACCAATGTCCCAAACTCGTCTGGTTGTTCTGGTACGATTGGGATTTTCTGGCCTGTTATTGTCCAATTGACCTTCCCTTTCTTAATTGAGAGGCTTCTGGATTTCTTTGGTTTGAAGTTCATCTGACTCCAACTGATGAGTCTTCCTAGTCACTGTACCATGTTACTCGCATCCTGCGACCCGATGTCAGATACCTCAATGGAGAGATCAGTCGTGTTAGAACCTGTTAGTTTCAGGTCCGAATCCAGTTCTGGCCTATCAGTTGGATACAAAACTTAAACTGGTCAGCCTGGTGGAGGTATGTGCTCTCTTCCGAGTGGCTTGTTGTTTTCGAAGAATTCATCATCCGACTGTCGTTGTTTCATATAAGTTTTTATGTACGATGAAGTCTTTGCACTTGAATTACAAGGAAAATGTGATGTTAAAAACTCATCCCTTGCCTTAAGAAGGCGACTCGCAATCTCAGGTGGCCATGCCTCTTTCAATCGACAGATAACCAAAAAAAGAAGCATTTTCCATGTTAAAATCTCTCTCCAGAGAATTTTGTCCATTATCGCCAGCAGTTATTGGATTCCCGGGAGGCCAGAGTGCAGTATAAAAATGGGAAAGCTGCACGGAGATCAGAAACATCACAGATCGCACCTATGGCTACCTACGTACCACCCACCTGTCCCACGGTACCGTGGAATCTACAAAGTTGACGTGTTATTTTCACGCATCTCATGTTTGTGCTTCGATTCAAAGAGACACATCTTTTTCTCGCGCACACAAGAGATCGCAAAAGCTGTTCTCAAGGCAGCCATGTTGCTGCTCAGAGCCACCATGTTCTCCGATTCAAAAATATCCTGCAGACAACAAAATACTTATCCCGAATCTGGGATAACCCACCTTGTAACCATGCAAGGTATGTCCTGGGACAGGTGGGTGGTATGCAGGTTTTTGACTTGGTCTTAGCAAAATAATAATGTAACAGCTCCCCCAACTCAACCCACAATCACCACCCACAGTCCAGATAAGTGTTTGGCAACTACTACAATTAGAGCAAAGAGGATTGGGTTGGAATTGAAGTTATATCTATTACCAGTAAGAGCTCTCAGTTTCAGGGTTAGGGTTAGCAGTACTAGAGATAGAGCTAAGAGGATTTGGATTGGGATTGGGGTAGAATTATTGGACTTGGAGATATTAGATTTCGGGTTATGGTTAAAACAATTAGAGGGGTGGCAATTAGGGTTAAGGTTAGAGATACTAATATTACAACTGTTAGGGTTAGGGTTAGTATCATTTGAAATACTGGTGAAGAATCAGTCCTTATTGATGGAATAATCCCCCTGAATTTTAGTATGACAATTGTAATACCACCTCCCACCAGGAGCGGCGCTATACGGTACACATTTACATAGAGAGAATTGGGGTGCTCCACCAACCCTGCTCACCTTCACTTGACAACAATTGGTGAAACTGCCAAAATCAAGACTCTCTGCTCACCTTCACTCCTTCATTCCTCTTTTCTCCCACCTGTGGAACAAACTCCCTCACTCTCTTCAATCCCATTCATCCCTCCAGGTCTTTAAAACAGCTGTTCACCACCATATCTTATCTTCCCCCATCCAAAACCTTGATCTTTTCTACCCCCGTTAATTCACCCCAGATCCTTTTTTCTGAAATACCGACTTCTTTCCTGGAAGTCCTAGCTGTGTCCAAGTGTTTTTTTTTTTACCTCTTCCACCCCCCCCCCCTTACCACGCCGCCTCCCCCCAAGCCCTCTCCCTCCCACAGATCTCCCGTTGTCCCTGCTCTCAAATGTTGTACTTGTGTGCTTCCCCCTCTCTCCCCATCTTGTCTCCCGCTCCCTTGATTTTGTCTTATGTGTCCGTTTGTTTTTCGTTTTTTTTGTCATTAATGTTAGCTCTTACAGGAGCCTCGATCTTGTATACAAAAAAAATTAAAAAATTAATCCCCTGAACCCCAAGGACTACTAAAAAAAATTACCGCCTATAAAAACTTCATTTTTGAGATCTTCGTATTTGGTAATTTTCTTGCATTATTTAGGCCAAAATTGCTCGGTACTGACACCTCAATTAGCACTTCTTTCTTTTCTTTTTTGTACCTCAGTACTATGTTTGGTTGCAATGCTTTGTTTTCTATGTTCATGCTTGATGGGATCATTAGGCCAGACGTGAGCATTACTTCCTTGTTTTCAATGATTGCTTTTGGTTCATGTTTCCACAAGTTTTCTGGAACTGGGATATTGAGCAGATATGCCAGTGGATGACTCGACATACTTTGTTATGCCTTTGTGTGTACAGCTGTTCTGACATGAGTTTTTTGCGTTCCGATAGGAGGTGGCTCAAACTTTCTGTTTATACCTTGTAGAACCTACACTTGGCCGATTGACTCAGTGTCGCCATTTTCTAAAAGCCATTGGTGTAGTGTCCTTGGCCTTGGGCATATATAATGATTCGTTCTCCATCCCAGTTGAGCTGCCCTCTTTTTAGCCCTTCCAAAGAGCCTTCTTTGTCTACTTCAAATATGTCCAACTCTTTTTTTATTCCTTCCTGCTCTTTTATCGCTTTCCCAGTTGTTGTATATCTGTTGATATTTCGTTTCATTTTTTTATGTTGTCTTTTTTGCAATTGTCAGAGCTCTTTTCATTGCTGTTTCAGTTTCTCGTGTGACATCTTCCATACGCACCTGTCTTTGGTTGTTTGATTGAACAAGGCTGTGTTTGTGGACAGTTGGCTTGAACAAGACAGTATGGGGCCAGTTGCCCTGAAGAAAGATGTGTTTCGATTTGTTTCATTGAACATGGTTGTGTATGAGGCCGGTTGGCATGAACAGGGTTGCGTATGAGGCCAGTTGGCAGGAACAAGGCTGTGTATGAGGCCGGCTGGCTTGACCAAGGTTGTGTATGAGGCTGATTGGCAAGAACAAGGTTGCGTATGAGGCCGGTTGGCATTAACAAGGTTGCGTATGAGGCTGGTTGGCATGAACAAGGTTGTGTATGAGGCCGGTTGGCTTGACCAAGGCTGTGTATGAGGCTGGTTGGCAAGAACAAGGTTGCGTATGAGGCCGGTTGGCATGAACAAGGTTGTGTATGAGGCAGATTGGCATGAACAAGGTTGCGTATGAGGCCGGTTGGCATTAACAAGGTTGCGTATGAGGCCGGTTGGCATGAGCAAGGTTGTGTATGAGGCAGGTTGGCATTAACAAGGTTGCGTATGAGGCCGTTTGGCATGAACAAGGTTGCGTATGAGGCCGGTTGGCATGAACAAGGTTGCGTATGAGGCCGGTTGGCATGAACAAGATTGCGTATGAGGACTGTTGGCTTGTTGAAGGCTTTTTCTGGGGCCAGGTTGCTTGAAGTTCCACTATTTGTGCATGGTTCAGTGTTTCTGCAGTTGCATTGCTCGCTGCCAGGAGCATTAATAATGAAATAATCGCTTTTGTGCCTCATTACTGCAGACTCGAGCATGTAGTTGGGATATCAGAACATCATTGTTTTCCTAATGAAATGTTTCCTGTCACGTTTTGAGATACGACAAGTACTGTAACCTTAAAATAACTTAAACACAGAAAAAAGTATCTCCTTTTAATATCTTCGGGCTTATGTCATGCTTGTTGATCCTGAATTTGATTTCATGCAGGTGTACCTGGGATTTGAAAGCGTAAATTTCTAGTATGCGGATCCGGATCCGTGCAACTATAACAACAATGATTTTATCATTATTGTTGCAATGCTTTATACGATTAACGTCGGTGCAAGTCGTTTTGTAGTGAAAAAACAACAACAGGGACAATCAATACCTGCCATCGACAGGTAATCAACAATGATCGTAGATTGGCACTGGAGGCAAAAAGAGCTGGAGGAGCTGTCTGTCCGAGGAATGTTCACCCTACTGTAAGCATGAAAGAACAGCAACATCGATTCCTGGCACATGATCCAGATCCCCCTGGGTCCGGCAGATGAAACAGTTTAGAAGAAAATGTTTTTTGTAAAGCAGGGTGGAAAATAAAAGGGAATTCGCCATTTCAATGGAGAGAAGCCGAAATACAGCATCCCCAACAGAATTGTCTTTGCACGAAAGGTGTGGACAGGCTGATGAGCAAGACTTGCATTCGTTTTCAAGGATATATTTAGCCGGATCAGCTGGATATTTAGGAGAGAGGCACAAATTTCTGAAATTCAAAATGCACGTTACCTCTCAACTTTTTCACTGACGGTCAAGGGTATTTTACCTGGCAGTAAATATTAATTGTGACCGCCACTGCATCCGGACCTGAACCAAAGGCTTGTTCTTTTCAGCTACCCACTCATCCACTAAGTTTTATCATAATATGTCCACAACTTTTCGACATATTGTGTTATTTTATGACGTTTTGGTCCTATCCCTCAATTGTGAAGAATCACTTGAAAAAATTCGAGTATCTGGCTCTGGATCCAGACCTTCACATAGCACGATACTTGCAAAATCTATAAAAACAAATTTGACCTTCATAATAATTGGTGATTGAATTCAAATGACCAAATATGCAAATCGTCTTCAAATTTCAAGTCAATCGGATGAAAATTAATGATTTTAGAAATTAGGCCTATGTTGACCTTTTGGCCTATGATGACCTCAAAAATAATTGGTGGTTGAATTCAATGACCAAATATGCAAATCCTCTTCAAATTTCAAGTCAATCGGATGAAAATTAATGATTTTAGAAATTAGGCCTATGTTGACCTTTCGGCCTATGGTGACCTCAAACATAATTGGTGGCTGAATTCAATGACCAAATATGCAAATCCTCTTAGAATTTCAAGTCAATCGGATGAAAATTGATTTTAGAAATTTGTCTATTTTGTTTGACCTTTTGGCCTCGGATGACCTAAAAAAAATAATTGGTGGTTGAATTCAGTGACCTTGTAAGCAAATTATGTTCAAATTTCAAGTCTATCGGATGCAAATTGATGATTTTAGAAATTTGACAAAGTTGTTGACCTTTGGCCTATGCTGACCTTTAGGCCTATAGGCCTATGTTGACCTTTAGGCCTATGTTGACCTCAAAAATAATTAGTGGTTGAATTCAATAGCCTAATGTCAAATCCTCTTCAAATTTTAACTCGATCGGATGAAAATTGATAATTCTAGAAATTTGACACAGTTGTTGACCTTTGGCCTTTGCTGACCATTAGGCCTATAGGCCTATGTTGACCTTTAGGCCTATGTTGACCTCAAAATAATTAGTGGTTGAATTCAATAGCCTAATGTGCAAATCCTCTTCAAATTTAAACTCAATCGGATGAAAATTGATAATTCTAGAAATATTTGACACAGTTGTTGAGCTTGGGCTCAAAATCAATGCTCTGCAATTCTTGGTCCGATTGACACAAAATTTTCACCATAGGAGCGCCTCCTCCTGTAGAATCGTTTAATGATAATTATGACGTCATAGGTCACGTGATACAGGCGCCATCTTGGAAAAACTCAAAAACGTTACACCTCTATATCTCCAAAACTGCTCCATGGAAAAAATTGAAATGTGGCTTATTGTAATGAACTCAGCATGGGGAATAGGTGTTGTTCACGATGACGTCATTGGTGTCGTAATTATGACATCATTTGACAGGACAACGCTTAGTCTGATCATTTTGAAATTTATTGAGTGTGATCGATGCAACAATTATATTAGTGAATATAAATTTGTGATGTCATCGTTCACCTAGTCTGGCAGCCATATTGGATCAAAGAAAAAAAACCTTCAAAAACAGAAGAGTTGGCTCACACCAAGTTGACTGCACAGGTTAAGTATTCTACCATCTAGTTTAATTACTGTTTTTTTATGAGTACTCTTTTACTATTATTGTTTTTTACGAGTGTTTTAACTCGTTTTTAAGGAGTGTTTTTTTTCCCAACGTTTTTTTCAGAGTTTTTTTGTTTTTTACGAATGTTTTTAACGAGTGTTTTTTTACAACTGTTACTTTTTACGATGAGTGCTTTTATTACTGTTTTTTACACGTGTTTTATTACTGTTGTTCTTTTGCGACAAGTGCTTTTATTACTGTTGTTTTTTATGAGTTTGTATTTTAATGATAATTTTACATAATAAATGATGTAAAATAGAAATATCTGCTGTTATTTTTTTCACGACAAATGATTTTTTACTACTGTTGTTTTTACGAGCGTTTTTACTGTTATTTTACGACAAGTGTTTTGTATTACTGTTGTTTTTTACGCGTTTTTCTGTTTTTATGATGAGTGTTTTTATTGCTGGTGTTTTTTATGGCGAGTGTTTTTTATTAGTTGTTTTCCATGCTTTTTTATTACTGCTGTTTTTTATGCCGAATGTTTTTTATTACTGTTGTTTTTTTACGACGAATGTTTTTTATTACTGTTTCAGCATAAGTTGAGTACATCCGTCTTAGTCTCTTCGAGCAGTGTGGCGACATCACCAAAATATTCTTACAAGTAAAAATGTCACTCATTACCATGACAACGTGTTAAAGTTAGTTATGTTTCTGGTTGTTGTCCTCGCGGGGCGTTGTTGTTTTGTGCCTACTGTATATATATATACTAGCTGAGGTACCCGGCTTCGCCCGGGTTGAATAAGAATAAGACAAATATATGATGAAAAGAACATGTATATTTTAGAGCAATATCACAGTACATTGCCGACATGACGTTTTGTCAATTTTCAATTTCTCAAAACCTCTTGGTATACATTTCTGGTTAACTTTGGGGTTTCCTGGGAAAGGGATTCCTGCGACAGAGTTGTTATCGCTGTGACAGATAAACCTGCGTGACAGGTTTTGCGGTTGATTCCGAAGAGAATCATTAGAGTGCCGTTACATCTCCAGAACGGACCGTTGGCCGTTTTGTCTCGCGCCTGATTTCGCATCGCTCCAGGTTCTTCACCTCGCTTCAACCATTTTCACAACCATCCAGACGTTAATCTGGTGTGTGTGTGTGTAACGTGGATTTTGAGTGGGAATTTGCGGTTCGTCGATTGGGAGCCGTTGAACGTCCATACCCGAAGGTGTGATTTCCCAGCCGCCTCTTGAGGACACTTTTGCCTATCTTTGGCAGTGTGACTGTCAACCGAGAGGGATTCTGGTCTCGATACAACATCGTTCTGACGATCGCTTCAACATCACCCGTCCCACAATACCCGACCTGTCCCACAGTACCCGAGCCGTCCCACAGTACCCGACCCGTCCCACAGTACCCGACCCGTCCCACAGTACCCGACCCGTCCCACAGTACCCGACCTGTCCCACAGTACCCTACCCGTCCCACAGTACCCGACCCGTCCCACAGTACCCGACCCGTCCCACAATACCCGACCCGTCCCACAATACCCGACCAGTCCCACAACACCCGACCCGTCCCACAACACCCGACCCGTCCCACAACACCCGACCAGTCCCACAACACCCGACCCGTCCCACAACACCCGACCCGTCCCACAACACCCGACCCGTCCCACAACACCCGACCCATCCCACAACACCCGACCCGTCCCACAACACCCGACCCGTCCCACAACACCCGACCCGTCCCACGTACCCGACCCGTCCCACAGTACCCGACCCGTCCCACAGTACCCGACCCGTCCCACAATACCCGACCCGTCCCACAATACCCGACCCGTCCCACAATACCCGACCAGTCCCACAACACCCGACCCGTCCCACAACACCCAAACCGTCCCACAACACCCGACCAGTCCCACAACACCGACCCGTCCCATAACACCCGACCCGTCCCACAACACCCGACCCATCCCACAACACCCGACCCGTCCCACAACACCCGACCCGACCCGTCCCACAACACCCGACCCATCCCACAACACCCGACCCGTCCCACAACACCCGACCCGTCCCACAACGATTGAAATGGCAGACTTTGCAGCACCGAGTCAGCTCTGACTGGAGCTAAAAAGCTTTGGACTCTCACAATCGGCAAAGCCAGAGGAGCCCAGGGCCTGGAAGCAGGCTGAGGGGAGGTCGGAGGGTACGTTAGTCATTACCGTGTCTGGGAGAGAAGGACTTGCACGGATATGGGTTTGGGAGATTGTGGCTTGGGTCAGATTCCCAGAAGGAATTCGTAGCAATGCCGTTAACCACGATGCCGTTAACCACGATGCCGTTAACCACGATGCCGTTAACCACGATGCCGTTAACCACGATGCCGTCCATGGGCATTTCCACTGTGAACACCAACGTGCATTTCCTGGGTTTCACCTGCGCTCCTGCAGCGCCGCACTCTTCCGCATTTGGGGATGGTCGAGATTAAATCGACCGTCGTTGGTTAACCAAAAAAATATTTCCAACAGTTGAAATAATTATTGTTTCCAACAGTTGGAATTTAATGAAATTTGAATTCGAATAAAATCTCAACTAAAAAAAAAACCGTTTATTCGTTCTTGGCGCGAAAAAATGGCGCGCATTTTGTCATTATGTGCGACTTTACGTCACTCCTACGGACGTGAAAACATTTGTTTTCCTTAAAAATATATTTAAAATAAATAAAATAGTACATAAATTAACAATAAAAGAAGCAAAAAACAATTTAAAATACAATAAAAAGCACATTAAAAATATATAAATATGTACGTACAGTATACTGTACGTACGCACAACCGCTGCTACGCATTCACAACAGAGGCGACGTACAGTATTCCTTTACTCTGTCTGTGTTAGCCATGGGTCCGAAGAAGGATAATGCTAGTGTTTCCAAGCGTAATGTGGTTACGATGGACGATAAGGTAAATCTGATTAAAAGGTATGGAAAAGGTGGAAAAGTGTCGGTGATAGCGCATAGACCTCATCGCGAATCGGAATCGCAATGCATCATGGGATCGGAAAGGGGCAATAGCGCCGCCACAAACTACACCACGGAATTGCAGCTGGCGCGGTGTTTTTTAAACCATTGATATTAAAATAAAAAGTCGCCTATAACCACCGGGATTTTATGCTGATTCCGAATCTGTGTCTAAAACTTTTCTCCGATGTGTAGTTCTTGAGTTATAAGCGGACATCAAGACAGACAGACAGACAGACAGACACTCCTCCTTTATATATAGAGATACGAGCTGAGGTACCCGGCTTCGCCCGGGTTGAATAAGAATAATACAAATATATGATGAAAAGAACGTGTGTATTTTACAGCAATATCACAGTACATTTCCTACATGACGTTTTGTCAATTTACAATTTCTCAAAACCTCTTTCTCAACATTTCTGGTTTTCTTACTTGGTGCCAAGACAGAAAGATTGCTTTGTTTTCCAACCCTCGAGCAGCCCACATACAGCTGGCCATGGGAAGTACCCGGCATTGCCGGGCGGGGGAAGGGAGGGGAGGAGGAAGGGGAGGGGGATGGGAACGGGGGGGGGGGGGAGGGGAGGAGAGGGTGGGGAGGGGAGAAGAGGAGGGAGGGGGAGGAGGGGGGAGGGGGGGAGGGGGAGAGGTGAGGTGGGGGGAGGGGGAGGGGAGGGGGAGTGGAGGGGGAGGGGGAGGGGGGAGGGGAGGGGGAGGGGGAGGGGAGGGGGGAGGGGGAGGGGAGGGGGGTGGGAGGGGGAGGGGGAGGGGGGAGGGGGAGGGGAGGGGGGGGGAGGGGAGGGGGGGAACGGCTAGCTTGGCAAGCGATAGCAAGCTTTTTACTTTTATTTTTACCTCAATGAGGGCTATATATATAGTCCGTGCTTGGAGCCTTCTTCACACAGTTCAACATAAAGGGTTTTTATGAAAAATAATGCAGATGTATAACAATCCACCAATGCAAGTTCAGAAATGAATGCAGATCCTTTACTTTGCGATACAAACGCAATTCCGCCATTTCCACTCAACGATCAAAGGCCTCCACAGTGACCGCGCCTCTTCTTCCTCCTACAACTTCGTCTCACTTCTTTCACTCAAAATGCACGAAATTCTGCCGCATGAAATGATGTAGAGGCATCGTCGGGGGGATATTTTGCACCATCTCTCTGGCTCCGACCTCACCCTCTCTGACCACTTAGCCATCACTATGACCATCAACATCCCCACCCCAACACCAAGACATTATCGCACTATCAACTTCCGTAAGCTAAACGCTCTTTCACCTAACTCATTCTCATCCACCCCTCTCTGAAAAAATGTCCACTTCTCCCTTCATTGACCTCC